>NC_135982.1:9667891-9752891 GCF_053455715.1 Rhinoraja longicauda
CCCATCGAGTACGCCCGGACCAGCGATCACACTGTACACTAGCACTATCCTACACACGAGGGGCAATTTTATAGAAACCAATTAAACAACAAACCTGTACGTCTTTGGAGTGTGGGAGGAAACCGCAGCACCCGGAGAAAACCCATGGGGTCACAGATTGAACGTGTAAACTCTGTACAGACTGCATCCATAGTCAGGATGGATCCTGGGTCCCTGGCGCTGTTAGGCAGCAACTCTACCGCTGCACCACTGTGCCCCCCCAGTTGATTATTGGCAGGCAATGTACTTGCCAGCTGAAGATTACACTGTGCCAGCCTACCCAGTCCCCATTCTGTGCTAGTACACATGCATGTTACACGCCGACATATGTACAGGCACATGCACACATGCACACGCACACACATTCACACAGACATGCCGACACACACACACATTCACATGCCCACACAAGCATACATGTCCACCCAAGCACAGGCAAGCAAACACACCACACATGCAAACCTATACACACATTCACGCGCAACCACGCAAGCTCACAAACACACATGCACACATACAAACACACACATGCAAACACACGTGCATCATGCATGCGTATATAAAAGTAAACATGCAAACACTCACAACCACATATGTTACCCGCATTAAACACGTGCACACACAAACACACAGTCATGCGTGCATAACACAAACATATATACATAAACACGCACAAACACAAGTGTGCAAACCACGTGCATATACCAACACGCAGAATGCACACATGCACAAACACACACCAACAAGGGGTATAAGAAAATAACTTCAGATGCTGGTACAAATCGAAGGTATTTATTCACAAAATGCTGGAGTAACTCAGCAGGTCAGGCAGCATCTCAGGAGAGAAGGAATGGGTGATGTTTCGGGTCGAGACCCCAACAAGGGAGTCACTGGCTTGCAATCAGGAGCAGAATCTCCACCCTAAGGTGTCTAATCGTCCGTCTGGGGCTCAGCAGTTCAGAGAACGCGTGTATGGGGCTCATCGATCTCTTGACTGGGATTTGCCAAACAGTGCATAATGTAAACCACATGGAACCACAGCAGCAAGCTATTCCAACCCCCCCTCCCCTCCCCCGCCCCCCCCCCCCCCCCCCCCCCCACCGCCTGCTCTGCAATTGAATAAGGTCACAGCTGATCTTTTATCACAGTGAATCCTCCTGCACTAACCCATATCAATTGATTTCTTCAACATCTACTGGTCCCAGTGATGGTGTCCCAGTCTCACAGGTGGTGAATTCCAATACTTCACTGCCGTCTGCTTAAAGGAAATACTTCTCATTTCAGTGGTGAATGCCAATGTTATTTTGAGACTGAGACCTTGATTCTAGACACAGCAGCCAGGGGAACTTCAGACGGGTGTCTTCCCTGTTAATCTCCTTAGGAATTGTGTCCGCGTCAGTGAGATCACCGCTCATTCCTCTGATGTTAATAGATCACAGCCTGGCTGTCCTCTCCTAGTGGAGCATGCCTGCCATCACTGGAAATCAACCAGAGGCTGGGCCAGTGATGGTGGATCGATGGTAGACCGTGGGGTCACTGAGCTGTGCTGGATAGAAGCAGGCCCTTTGGCCCGACTTGTCCCAGCCGACCAAGTTGCCTAACCCAGCCAGTCCCACATGCGTGCACCTGGCCCACCTTGTTCATGCCATCCAAGTTGGCATACTGGGCTAGTCCCATTTACCTGCATTTGCCCCATTGCCCTCTAAACATTACCAATCTATCTATTTAGAAACATAGAAACATAGAAAATAGGTGCAGGAGTAGGCCATTCGGCCCTTCGAGCCTGCACCACCATTCAATATGATCATGGCTGATCATCCAACTCAGTATCCCGTACCTGCCTTCTCTCCATACCCCCTGATCCCTTTAGCCACAAGGGCCACATCTAACTCCCTCTTAAATATAGCCAATGAACTGGCCTCAACTACCTTCTGTGGCAGAGAATTCCACAGATTCACCACTCTCTGTGTGAAATAAAACTTTCTCATCTCAGTCCTAAAAGACTGCCCCTTAACCATAAACTGTGACCCCTTGTTCTGGACTTCCCCAACATCGGAACAATCTTCCTGCATCTAGCCTGTCCAACCCCTTAAGAATTTTGTAAGTTTCTATAAGATCCCCCCTCAATCTTCTAAATTCCAGCGAGTACAAACCGAGTCTATCCAGTCTTTCTTCATATGAAAGTCCTGCCATCCCATGGCAGGAAAGCCCTACCCCTCCAAACCTTTCCTATCCATGCAGCTGTCGAAGTGTCCTTCAAATGTCTACGTTTGGGAAGGAACTGCAGATGCTGGCTTAAACCATTTCGAAAATCGCCGCAAAAATGCTGGAGTATCCCAGCGGGACAGGCAGAATCTCTGGACAGAAGGAATGGGTGTGACGTTTCGTGTCGGGGACTGTAACGGACCGCAGGTAGACCAAAAAATGCAGCACACGGAACCAAGGAAAGTAGTTTTAGAATGAGCTTTATTTCTACCTGCTCGTGGTCGGGGACAGAAGACTGAGGCGTTCACCAGGGCTACGACGAGGCATGAAGGTCGGGAGCAGGCAGGGTCGGCAACGGGGAATCAGTCCAAGAGAACGCTGGCGAGTCTTGCATGAGGGCTCAGAACAATCTGGCAAAGAGTGTGTGTGTGTGTGTAGGAAGGGTTTATATGCTGGCTTGATTGGTGATCTGGAGTAGGTGAGTGAACAGGTGAGGGTGGCTGGCAGGGTGAGTGAACAGGACAGACTGTGACAGGAACCCTTCTTCGGACTCCACATTGATGTCTACATTGTACCAAGCCTCTTCCACTTCCTCTGGCAACTCGTTCCTTATACCCACCACTCACTGTGTTGAACAGATTATCCTGTAAGTCCCTTTTCAATTTTTCCCCTTTCTCATTAATCCTATGCCCTTGAGTTTTTTACTATCCCACCCTGGGCTTTTACATCTGTATACTAAAATTCTAGTTTGTTTGTTTGTTTGTTTGTTCCTGAACTACACCCAAAATGGTACATGATAGCGCGACAATTTTTAGGCCCAGCTTACTCACCGTCATCCCTTTTGGTGCTAATGGAAGAAGTTTCATTGAAATCGGTGTTATATTTTTTAAGTTATTCACATTTTAAAGTTTAAAACTATCTCCTAGGGAAGGAGGGGAGGGGGAGGGAGGGAGGGAAGGGGGGGGCAAGGGAGGGAGGGGGGGAGATAAGGGGGTTGAGGGGGATGGAGTGGGGGGGAGGGGGAGGGGAAGGGTGGGAGGGGGAGGGGAGGGGGAGGGGGGTGGGGAGGGGGTGGGGGAGGGGGAGGGAGGGGAGGCAAGGGAGGGAGGGGAGGAGGAGGGAGGATAAGGGGGTTGAGGGGGATGGAGTGGGGGGAGGGGGAAGGGTGGGAGGGGGAGGGGAGGGGAGGGGAGGGGAGGGGAGGGGGAAGGGTGGGAGGGGGAGGGGTAGGGGTAGGGGGTGGGGAGGGGAGAGGAGGGGAGGGGAGGGGAGGGGAGGGGAGGGGAGGGGAGGGGAGGGGAGGGGGAGGGGAGGGGGAGGGGGAGGGGAGGGGGAGGTGAGGGGGTGGGGAAGGGGGTGGGGAGGGGGGTGGGGAGGGGGGGAGGGGTGGGGAGGGGAAGGATGGGTGTAGGGAGGGGGGAGGGGGAGAGGGGGAGAGGGTTGCCTGATCGACTTGTTTTTTTTGGATAACAATAAAGGTAATTCTGATTCTAATTCTGATTCTGATTGGAGCCAGAACGCCAACCTTGCTCTCACCAGGGATCTGACTGTTGACTCTAGAAGAGGAAGACTGAAGATCCACAAACCTGGTCTTCATCGACGGGGCGACAGTGGAGAGTGCCAACAACTGCCAGTCCCTGGGTGTTCACATCATGTCAGAAGGAATAGTAGTAGAACTAGGCCATTCGGCCCCTCAAGTCTATTCCGCCATTCAATCATGGCTGATCTATCTCTCCCTCCTAATCCCATTCTCCAGCCTTCTCCCCATAACCTCTGACACCCACTCTAATCAAGAATCTATCTATCTCTGATTTTAAAATATCCACTGACTTGGACCACCACAGCATTCTGTGGCGACGAATTCCATAGATTCACCACCCTCTGAAATGTCTCCTCATCTCCCTCCTAAAAGAACATCCTTTAATTCTGAGGCTACAACCTCTAGTCTTAGATTCTCCCACTAGTGGAAACATCCTCTCCACATCCAAGCCTTTCACTATTCTACATGTTTCAATGAGGTCCCCCCTCGTTCTTCTAAACTCCAGTGAATACATCAACACTGATCATCACAGATCATCACTGAAGATCACCGTGGGCAGCACGGTGGCGCAGCGGTAGAGTTGCAGCCTTACAGCGAATGCAGCGCCGGAGACTCAGGTTCGATCCTGACTACGGGTGCTGTACTGTACGGAGTTTGTACGTTCTCCCCGTGACCTGTGTGGGTTTTCTCCGAGATCTTCGGTTTCCTCCCACACTCCAAAGACGTGCAGGTTTGTAGGTTAATTGGCTGGGCAAAGGTAAAAATTGTCCCTAGTGGGTGTAGGATAGTGTTAAGGTGCGGGGATCGCTGGTCGGCGCGGACCCGGTGGGCTGAAGGGCCTGTTTCCGCGCTGTATCTCTAAAATCTGTGCTGGAGCCAACACATTGATGCAATCACAAAGAAAGCCCATCAACGCTTCTACTTTCTCAGAAGATTGAGGGAATTCGATATTTCGTCGAATTATATACTCTCGAACTTCTACAGGTGATGGTGGAGAGCAAATTGGCTTGGTTGCATTAGGACAACGCAACCATTGTCTGAAGAAGGGTCTCGACCCGAAACGTCACCCATTCCTTCTCTCCAGAGATGCTGCCTGTCCCGCTGAGTTACTCCAGGTTTTGTGTCCATCTTCGGTTGAAGCAGGACTTGGTTTGGCAACAAAGGAGATTACATCACAAGTACTGACCTCCCCGCCATCGAAGGGATTTATGGGAGATGCTGCTTCACAAAGGCAGCTAGCATCACCAGGAACCCACACCACCCTGGCCACGCTGCCATTTTCACCCCTGCTGTCAGGAAGAAGGTATAACAGTCAGAAAAACAAACATGACCTCCAGTTTCAGGAACGGCTGCCTCCCAACAACCATTAGGCCATTGAACACTACAAACACCAGCTAATCTCTGAACTACGACCTGTCCTGGTTGCACTAGGGACTGGGCTTGTGTTTTGTTTTGCACCAATATTGGGGGTTTTAATTTATTTAAATTAAATGCCTTCGCTCAGTCCGCCTTAAATACCTTCGCTCAGTCCGCCTTAACCAACCTGATCTCCCAGTGGCTCAGCACTTGAACTCCCCCTCCCACTCCCAGTCTGACCTTTCTGTCATGGGCCTCCTCCATTGTCACAGTGAGGCCCACCGCAAAATGGAGGAACAGCACTTCATATTTCGCTTGGGCAGCTTACACCCCAGCGGTATGAACATTGACTTCTCCAACTTCAGATAGTTCCTCTGTCCCTCTCTTTCCCCTCCCCCTTCCCATTTCTCCCACTGTCTTCCTGTCTCCCACTACATCCTATCTTTGTCCCGCCCCCTCCCCTGACATCAGTCTGAAGAAGGGTCTCGACCCGAAACGTCACCCATTCCTTCTCTCCTGAGATGCTGCCTGACCCGCTGAGTTACTCCAGCATTTTGTGAATAAATACCCTGAGCCTCACCGGATCGCCGTTCCAGCACCTCTGTAAAAAAGACACCCAAAATGAGGTCTTAAAACTGAGGTGAGAAGGAATGGGTGACGTGAGAAGGAATTTTTTCACCCAGAGAGTTGTGAATTTGTGGAATTCTCTGCCACAGAGGGCAGTGGAGGCCGAATCACTGGATGGATTTAAGAGAGAGTCCGATAGAGCTCTAAGGGCTGAGTTACTCCAGCTTTTTGTGATACCTTAAATTAAATGACAAATCGTCATTTAATTATCATTAATATTATTAATTATTATATATAGCATGTTTCATGATATGTCATTATGTTATCTATTGAGTATTGTGTTTACAGATCTGTTATGCTGCTGCCAGTAAGGGTTTCATTGTTCCGTTTTGATGCATGTGACATTTAAAACACTCTTGACTCTTGACAAGGTCATCATTCTTCAGCTGGATGCACTCCAAGGGAAATAGTCCCAGCCTACTCAGCCTCTCCTTATAGTGCAAACCCTCCAGGCCCGGCAACATCCTCGTAAATCTTGTTTGCACCCTTTCCAGTCCAGCATGGGAGGGTTACACCGTACAGTTCTCCAGCACCTGTGCGATGGCCTGGGGGATACGGTCGCCAACTGTCCCGTGTCAGCCGGGACAACCCGTGTTTTGGGCTAAATTGGTTTGTCCCGTACGGGACCGCCCTTGTCCCGTGTCGGTAGGGTTGCCAACTTCCTCACTCCCAAATAAGGGACAAAGGGTGACCTCACCGCCCCGCGCGACCTCACCCAGCCAGCGGCCACGTGCTCCCGCTCCACCAATGGCGGTTGCCATTGGTGGAGCGGGAGCACGTGGCCGCTGGCTGGGTGAGGTCTCGCGGGGCGGCGACGTCACCTTGTCCCGTATTTGGGAGTGAGGAAGTTGGCAACCCTACCTGGTTTAGGGACAGTGACTCAGTTCACTTCAGTGGAACTGGTACGCGATGATGCTGAGAACTATATTCTGCAGTTTACAACCCAACTGTGTGAAGGTGGAGTGTAACAAAGTATCTAGGTACATGCTAGGAGACAACGCATCATTTTATTGAAGCACTTACAGCATAAGACCTGCGGTTCATTACAGCTCCAGGCTGCTACATCGACTGCCTGACGTAGGCGAGTTCTTAATATTATAAAGCACCTACTAGGCGGGACTAATACTAACAAGTACTACGATTGGCGAGCATGCAATAGCCCATCTACATCTCTCCTTGTAGAAATAAAGGAACAATGGTAGCTTAAACAATGGGGAAAAATGTGAAGAATATACTCGCAAAGTTACACAAAATCGCCATATCTAACGGATGGCGTACAAACCCGTCCGGCCCACATAGAAACATAGAAAATAGGTGCAGGAGTAGGCCATTCGGCCCTTCGAGCCTGCACCGCCATTCAATATGATCATGGCTGATCATCCAGCTCAGTAACCTGTACCTGCCTTCTCTCCATACCCCCTGATCCCTTTAGCCACAAGGGCCACATCTAACTCCCTCTTAAATATAGCCAATGAACTGGCCTCAACTACCTCCTGTGGCAGAGAATTTCACAGACTCACCACTCTCTGTGTGAAGAAATGTTTTTTCATCTCGGTCCTAAAAGACTTCCCCCTTATCCTTAAGCTGTGACCCCTGGTTCTGGACTCCCCCAACATCGGGAACAAACTTCCCGCATCTAGCCTCTCCAACCCCTTAAGAATTTTATATGTTTCTATAAGATCCCCCCTCAGTCTTCTAAATTCCAGCGAGTACAAGCCTAGTCTATCCAGTCTTTCTTCATATGAAAATCCTGCCATCCCAGGGATCAATCTGGTGAACCTTCTCTGTACTTCCTCTAAGGCTAGAATGTCTTTCCTCAGATTAGGAGACCAAAACTGTATGCAATACTCCAGGTGTGGTCTCACCAAGGCCCTGTACAACTGCAGCAGAACCTCCCTGCTCCTATACTCAAATCCTCTTGCTATGAATGCTAACATACCATTCGCTTTCTTCACTGCCTGCTGCACCTGCACGCTTGCTTTCAATGACTGGTGCACCATGACACCCAGGTCACGTTGCATCTCCCCTTTTCCTAATTGGCCACCATTCAGGTAATACTCTGCTTTCCTGTTCTTGCCGCCAAAGTGGATAACCTCACATTTATCCACATTATATTGCATCTGCCATGCATTTGGCCACTCGCCTAATCTATCCAAGTCACTCTGCAGCCTCCTAGCATCCTCCTCGCAGCTAACACTGCCACCCAGCTTCGTGTCATCCGCAAACTTAGAGATGTTGCATTCAATTCCCTCGTCCAAATTATTAATATATATTGTAAATAACTGGGGTCCCAGCACTGAGCCTTGCGGTACCCCACTAGTCACTGCCTGCCATTCCGAAAAGGACTCGTTTATTCCTACTCTTTGCTTCCTGTCCGCCAACCAATTCTCTATCCACCTCAACACTGAACCCCCAATGCACCAATCTCCTATGTGAGACCTTGTCGAAGGCCTTCTGAAAGTCCAGATATAACACATCGACTGGTTCTCCCTTATCCACTCTACTAGTTACATCCTCGAAAAATTCTATAATTCTATAAGAGACCGCCTCACCTCCTTTCGCGGGAGAACAGACGGGGGAGGAGAGTGGAGACACAACAGGCGACTTGATAGGACTAGTGGGAGACGACATGGGGTATGCCAGGCACCGACCGATGCAGGAACAACGGTTGGTGGTGAATCAACTGTGGGAGCGAACACGAGACGCGGGGCGTCAGGACTCGGAGTTGCAGGGCGCGCTTCCTTCACCGGAAGGGTGTGATGACGGTCGCGTCTGTAGATGACCTCGTCCACTTCGACCAGGTACGAACGTGGCTCCTTGGAAGGGCCGTAAATGTGTCCCAGTCGTGCATGGCCCTTGTCGGTTTGCAGACGAACCACTTGTCCGCGTGCAAGAGGTGTGAGTGGCTTACTGGACTTGTCGAAGAACCGCTTCTGTGTGTCCCGTTGACGTTGTAGTCTCCAACTGGAGGCGTGAGTTCGTATCCCACTTCTGACACCATGTAACAAAGTACCTAGGTACATGCTAGGATACAACGCATCATTTTATTGAAGCACTTACAGCATAAGACCTGCAGTACATTACAGCTCCGAGCTGCAACATCTACTGCCTGACGTAGGCGAGTTCTTAATATTATAAAGCACGTTCTAGGCGGGACTACTACTAACAAGCACTACGATTGGCGAGCATGCAATAGCCTATCTACATGGAGGTTTCGGTGGTCCGGGCCTGGGATCGGCCGGGAAGGCGGTGAGGGTCTGAAGAAGGGTCTCGACCCGAAACGTCACCCATTCCTTCTCTCCGGAGATGCTGCCTGTCCCGCTGAGTTACTCCAGCTTTTTACTCCAGCTATCTCCAGCTGTATGAATATTGAATTCTCTAACTTTGTAACCCTTGCTTTCCCTCTCTCTTCGTCCCTCTCCCACCCAAGTTCTCCGACTAGTTTTAGTCCTCCTGATTAAATATTACGGATTGTCTGCCGCGGTGCCACCTTCCCCTGTTTACAATGAACCATTCTACATTCTCTTAATCAACATCTGCTTTGATCCATTGTTTTCACACCTTACCCTTCCATATCTCTAGACTCCCTCTCCCCTGACTCTCAGTCTGAAGAAGGGTCTCAACCTGAAACGTCACCCATTCCTTCTCTCCAGAGATGCCGCCTGTCCCACTGAGTTGCTCCAACAGTTTGTATCTATCTTCGGTGTAAACCAGCATCTGCAGTTCCTTCTGTATTCTGTATCCTCCCTTGTGCTCCATCGATAGTAGTTGAGTTTGACTTGATTGTATTCATCTATAGTATTATCTGATCTAGAAAAAATAGGTTCCAGGAGGAGGCCATTTGGCCCTTCGAGCCAGCACCACCATTCGTTGTGATCATAGAAACATAGAAACTTAGAAAATAGGTGCAGGAGTAGGCCATTCGGCCCTTCGAGCCTGCACCGCCATTCAATATGATCATGGCTGATCATTCAGCTCAGTAGCCTGTACCTGCCTTCTCTCCATACCCCCTGATCCCTTTAGCAAAAAGGGCCACATCTAACTCCCTCTTAAATATAGCCAATGAACTGGCCTCAACTACCTTCTGTGGCAAAGAATTCCACAGACTCACCACTCTCTGTGTGAAGGAATGTTTTCTCATCTCGGTCCTAAAAGACTTCCCCCTTATCCTTAAGCTGTGGCTGATCATCGACATTCAGTTACCCGTGCCTGCCTTCTCCCCATATCACTTGATTCCGGTTGCCCCTAGAGCTCTATCTAACTGATCTGTTTGGATAGAATGCAAAACGAAGCTTTTCACTGTACCTCAGTACACGTGACAATAACAAACCTAAACCTAGATCTTAGTGGACAACTGGACTTTCTGGCTAACTGCATCTGGGACTGTGAAATGGGGCCAAAACCTGGCGACTATTGGATATAGACTCAGTGGGCTACGTCTATGGATTATGTGCTGAACTGGAGATTGTACGTGTGTCTGGCGATAATTCTATTGCTCTATATGCAAAAAAAAAGAATCTCACTGCACACGTGGCCATAAAGCAACCACTGAACCAATGAAAAGGCACCAAATCTGTTGGCCGCCCTGATTGAAGGATGTATTATGGCCAGAGCACTTTGAAAAAAGTGAGAAATAAGTTTTTATGTCCTCCGAAAAGAGGAAGCTGAAATCGTGGCCCAAGAGTTGAAAGGTACTTTGTCCAGACGTTGTTGGGCCGGAGGGGATTTCCTCTGTACGTTCTGGTGAGCCAAATTGGGTGAAGCCCCTCTTGACAAGCAGCCATTGTGGTAAAATGGGCAACAAGAGATCAAACCGATGATTTTTCTGTTACATCTCGGTACCACAGACGGCAGGATTGTTACCCAGTGAGATATTGAGTCAGTTTAATTGACCCAAATTTGTATTTCATATTGCAAGCGCAATGAAAGATGGCTGTGTAATTGTTTGGCAACGGTTTCTGTGTAGGTGTATTGTTTTCTGAGACTCCGCTCCTGGCTACAGTATAAAGCCATGCATTGTTTTGTGATTATGTTCTCTTAACTGTTGATATGTTTCTGTCAATAGGCAGGTACACACTACCTGTAACCCTACCTCCTCCCTACGCTGTAAAGATCAAGAAAGTGCAGGTGTTGGAAATGTGAAACACTAACCGTTTCTCTTCCCGCAGATGCCGCCTGCCCCGCTGGTTGTTTCCGGCATTTTCTGTTTTAATTCTGTTCCTTACGGTCTCGTGAAGAAAGGTCGAACTAAAAAAAAAAACACGCCATTTATACATGCAAGTAAAGTTAGTGCTTCACCCTTTCCCAACATTCCCAGAGTCCACAGTTGTGACGATTGCACAAATCATCTCACATTCTAAAGATAGACACAAAATGCTGGGGTAACTCAGCGGGTCAGGCAGCATCTCTGGAGAGAAGGCATAGGTGATGTTTCGGGTTGAGACCCTTCTTCAGACACCAAAGGTGGACACAAAATGCTGGAGTAACTCAGCGGGTTAGACAGCATCTCTGGAGAAAAGGAATCCTAACCCTAACTCCACCCAAAACGTCACCGATTCCTTCTCTACAGAGATGCCGCCTGACTCATTGAGTTACTCCAGCATTTTGTGTCCATCTTCGGTGTAAACCAGCATCTGTAGTTCCTCTTTACACATCTCATATTCTACCCGTAAATCTCAATTTCCGATACGCTCTCAAGCCCTTGAATTTCCCCAGACCCAGCGGAGAGACCCTCGACTTGTACCTTGATCCGCCAAATCCGTTCAGCCACGTTTCTGACCACAGTCACGAATCACACTCCCTGTGATGGTGACATCCTTCCTCCTCCTTGATTTCCGGTCTTCGTGGTGGGAAATGGGTTTTCCCACCTCTTGATTCTTTAGCTCAGCATTTTTCATTGTGGTTTTCATTGGATTGCGAAGAGTCAAGAATCAAATGTTTAATTATCTTACGCACTATCAATGGAACAAAGCATTTGAGAGCACTAATGAGGTCATGTTACACACTGTGAATGGTAAGGTCCTTGGGACTAATGAGGGACCTTGGATGTTCAAGTCCAAAGGGATGCATAGGAAGTTAGCCTGGTGAAGAAGGCATAGAGGACACTGGCTTTCATTAGTTGGGACATTGAGGATGAGAGAGAAGGCTATGCTCCAATATTATAAAACAATAGACAATAGACAATAGCCAATAGGTGCAGGAGGAGGCCATTCGGCCCTTCGATCCAGCACCACCATTCAATGTGATCATGGCTGATCATTCTCAATCAGTACCCCGTTCCTGCCTTCTCCCCATACCCCCTGACTCCACTATCCTTAAGAGCTCTATCTAGCTCTCTCTTGAATGTATTCAGAGAATTTACCTCCACTGCCCTCTGAGGCAGAGAATTCCACAGATTCACAACTCTCTGACTGAAAAACTTTTTTTCCTCATCTCCGTTCTAAATGGCCTACCCCTTATTCTTAAACTGTGGCCCCCTGTTCTGGACTCCCCCCAACATTGGGAACATGTTTCCTGAACATTGGTCAGACCTTTTGTGCAGTTCTGGTCACAGCACTAGAGGAACGATTTGATAGCAGTGGAATGATGCAGAACAGATTCACGTTGCTTGGGATGGAACGTTTCAGTTCGGAGGAGAGACTGGAACAACTGGATCTGCTTTCCCTGGAGAGGATCAGGTTTAGACGGATCATGGTTGAGATACATAAAATAAAGTGGGATATAGATAGGAGTAAACCACTAATGTTTGGCAAACCACATGCTGCCTTTCCAAGCATTTTGGTCTATCGATTCTGGCCTTTTGTGGACACTCTTCTTCTGTCCCCCAGTATTATTGGAAGAGTTGTCGGCCATCTTCACCACATGCTCTGCCTGCAACACCCTCATTGATTTTCCGCCATTTCTCCTCACACTGAACCACCTCCGAGTATACTCGGGTCGTGGCCAATAGTGAAAGAAGAACTTTGGCAGTGAACAGGTTAAAGGCTTCCCCATAACGGACCTTTTTGGTTCTCAACATACCAGGGTTCCAAGCCCATTCATTTATTCATTCACAAAATGCTGGAGTAACTCAGCAGGTCAGGCAGCATCTCGGGAGAGAAGGAATGGGTGACGTTTCGGGTCGAGACCCAGAATGAGGGTGTTGCAGGCAGAGCATGTGGTGAAGATGGCCGACAACCAGAAGGGTCTCGACCCGAAACGTCACCCATTCCTTCTCTCCTGAGATGCTGCCTGACCTGCTGAGTTACTCCAGCATTTTGTGAATAAATCGATTTGTACCAGCATCTGCAGTTATTTTCTTATACCATTCATTTATTCGTTAGCTTGGTCTTTCCCCCCCCCCCCCTCTCCAGGGGCACTCTGGGACCTTATCTACATTAAACATTCAACAAATACAAGTTGTTATTATGCCGATTCAAGATAAGGAGGAACACACAAGTAGTAAATTGAAAAAATTAGCAAAAGCATAATCTTTTACAGGTGGATATACCTTGGGATATTTACACAGTTGGAGTCGCATGTACTTGAGTAGTCGATGTTGACTTTAATTCTGCTCTGTTGCTATGGTGGAGGAAACATTACAGTGACCACAGTAGCATGAATAAACTCTTTGATGTGCTCCAGACCTGGATCCTGTGGTGGTCTTGTGGAATGTGTAAAGATTTGGGAAGTTACACTCTGATTTATACATTAAAAAAAAAAGTGTTATACTTGCAAACTGTGCTCCCTCTCATAAAATCTTAATTGTACATCCATGAGTAAACTACTCTGTGTAAACAACTTGCCCTGCACATCTCCCCCCCCCCCCTCGCCTTAAAACTATAGTTTTAGTTTCGAGATACAGCACGGAAACAGACCCTTTGGCCCACCGAGTCTGCACCGACCAGCGATCCCTGCACACTAACACCACCCTGCACACACCAGGGACAATTTACATTGATAACAAAGCCAATTAGCCTACAAAGTTGTGCGTCTTTGGAGTCTGGGAGGAAACCAAAGATCTAAGAGAAAACCCACACAGGCCACGGGGAGAAGGTACAAACTCCGTACAGACAAGCATGCGTAGTCGGGATCAAACCCGGGTCTCTGGCGCTGTTTAAATGGCGTCTCGATGGACTCTCCCCTTCTGATCAGCGTAAAAGTAAACTTGGAGACCCAAGTAAAACTAATTATTGCCCACATTCAAACTAATCTGCTGAGTGAGGTGTCCGGGCAGCATTTTCTTTTGGAACCCAGTTTTGATTGTATGCAGCAGGGGAGATAGTCATGAGTTGCAGAAAATTGAGATATTTTTCATGGTTATCTTAATTCAAGGCAGATGACTTTTTCCATCTGAAACAATTCCTCCCATTCATTCGGCACATCAACGGAGATGATGACATTCTTAAAACATAAGCCGCTGTATCAAAATATGTTTTATCAACAAGTTAAGGCCGTGGTGCTCAGTTAATGCTGCCCAGAATCGAACAAAGACACACAGGGTGATTGGTATTTAAGATTATTTTTAAATTGGTTTGGTTTCGCAGATGCTGGTCAGTAACTGTGGTTAATTTGGGCGTGGGGTAAGGGATGATAAACTATGAACCAAATTAAAGTAATTCCATGTGCCGCACATGGATATGCACCCATTTATCTCCTTCCTACCCCACCCCCCCACCTCCCTTTCCTTCTTTTCTCTCCCTCTGGTTTCACAATTCGCACAACTTTTGTTCTCATCTCACACTTTTTTGGCTTTTCATCTCCGGCCTTCGTCCAACCATCTGCCCATCAACATGGTTTCTCACCTGATGGACCCCTCACGCACATCTCCTTCCTGTCCCCTAGTTCTGCTCTCGATCCCCGTCCTCCCAGGTGAGGCAAGGATGGAGTCCCGCTGCTCCTTACCTCCCCCCCCCCCCCAGCCTCTGCATCCAACGCATCACACTCTGACGTTTCTGCCACCTTCAACGTGATCCTTCCACCAGTCACATCTTCCCATCCACACCCCTTTCTGCTGCCCGCTCCTGAACTCCTTGCTTCACTCATCCCTTCCCACCCAAACTACCCTCTCCCCAGGTGCTTTCCCCAGCATCCACCGGCGATGAAACATCTGTCCCTACACCACCTCCCTCACATCCATTCAGGGACCCTGACATTCCTTCCAGGTGAGTCAGAGGTTCACGTGCACCTTCCTCGAACCTCATCTACTGCATTTGGTGTTCCTAATGTGACCTCCTTTACATTGGCGGGACCAAGCACAGGCTCCGCGACCATTTCACCAAACACTTGCTCTTAGTCCGCCTGGATCTCCCGGTCGCCAACCATTTTAACTGCTCTTCCCATTCCCGCACTGATGTTTCTGTCGTGAGCCTCCTCCATTGCCAGAGTGGGTCCACAGACAAAATGGAGGAACAACACCTCATATTCCGCTTGGATACTTTTTTTAGTCAGAGAGTTGTGAATCTGTGGAATTCTCTGCCTCAGAAGGCAGTGGAGGCCAATTCTCTGAATGCATTCAAGAGAGAGCTGGATAGAGCTCTTAAGGATAGCGGAGTCAGGGGGTATGGGGAGAAGGCAGGAACGGGGTACTGATTGAGAATGATCAGCCATGATCACATTGAATGGCGGTGCTGGCTCGAAGGGCTGAAAGGCCTACTCCTGCACCTATTGTCTATTGTCTATTGTCTATTGATAGCTTATGAGTGTCAGGGGTTGTGGGGAGAGAGCAGGAGAATGGGGTTAGGAGGGAGAAAAAAATCAGCCATGATTGAATGGTGGAGTAGACTGGAAGGGCGAATGGCCTAATTCTGCTCCTATCACATATGACCTATGACCTTACAACCCAACAGTTTAAACATTGAATTTGTGCAGGAAGGAACTGCAGATGCTGAATTCTCCAATCGCATATATCTTATATTCCATCCTCTGACTTCACAATTTGTAGCTCTTATCATATCATATCATATATATATAGCCGGAAACAGGCCTTTTCGGCCCTCCAAGTCCGTGCCGCCCAGCGATCCCCGTACATTAACACTATCCTACACCCACTAGGGACAATTTTTTACATTTACCAAGCCAATTAACCTACATACCTGTACGTCTTTGGAGTGTGGGAGGAAACCGAAGATCTCGGAGAAAACCCACGCAGGTCACGGGGAGAACGTACAAACTCCTTACAGTGCAGCACCCGTAGTCAGGATCAAACCTGAGTCTCCGGCGCTGCATTCGCTGTAAAGCAGCAACTCTACCGCTGCGCCACCGTGCTCTTCTATCCTCATCTCACACTTTTTATCATTACATCGCTGGCGTCTGTCCAACCATCTGCCTATCAAAACCCCCCTTCATCTGTATCCACCTATCACTTAGGCAGACACAAAATGCTTGAGTAACTCAGCGGATCAGGCAGCATCTCTGGAGAGAAGGAATGGGTGACGTTTTGGGTCGAGGCCCTTCTTCAGACCTATCACTTGCTTGGCCTGCCCATCCTCCCTTCAGCTTTCTGCAGCCCCACCACTCCAGCATCTTTCCCACCACCAAAGTCAGACTAACGCGTCTGTAATTCCCCGTTTTCTCTCTCGCTCCTTTCTTGAAAAGTGGGATATCATTAGCTATCCTCCAATCCACAGGAACTGACCTTGAATCTATTGAACGTTGGAAAATGATCACCAATGCGTCCACTATTTCTAGAGCCATCTCCCTGAGGACCCTGGGATGCAGACCATCAGGCCCAGGGGATTTATCATCCTTCAGTCCCATCAGTCTACCCAATACTATTTCTTGCCTAATGAAAATTTATTTCAGTTCCTCGACCCCCCTAGATCCTCTGTCCTCCAATACATCTGGAGACGTACAGGTATGTAGGTTAATTGGCTGGGTAAATGTAAAAATTGTCCCTAGTGTGTGTAGGATAGTGTTAATGTACGGGGATCACTGGGCGGCACGGACTTGGAGGGCCGAAAAGGCCTGTTTCCGGCTGTATATATATATGATATGATAAGATTGTTTGTGTCTTCCTTAGTGAAGACAGATCCGAAGTACCTGTTCAACTCTTCTGCCATTTCCTTGTTACCCATAATAATTTCACCCGTGTCTGCCTTCAAGGGACCCACATTTGACTTTGCTACTCTTTTTCTCTTAACATATCTAAAGAAGCTTTTATTGTCCTTCTTTATATTCTTGGCCAGCTTCCCCTTGTACTTCATCTTTTCAGCCCGTATTGGCCCGTTTTGTTACCTTCTGTTGTCCTAAGAAAGTTTCCCAATCCTCTGGCTTCTGGCTACTCTTTGCTTAGTTATACATCTTTTCTTTTAGTTTTATTCCATCCCTAACTTCCCTTGTCAGCCACAGTTGCCTCCTACTCCCCTTAGAATCTTTCTTCCTTTTTGGAATGAAATGATCCTGCGCCTTCCGGATTATGCGAAGAAAGTCCTGCCATTGCTGTTCCACCGTCAATCCTGCTAGGACCCCTTTCCAGTCTACCTTGGCCAGCTCCTCCCTCATGCCTTCATAGTCCCCTTTGTTCAACTGCAACACCGACAGTACCAGCATCTGCAGTTATTTCCCTACGGAGTTACAGGGAGAGCTTGGAGAAAAGAAATAGGTGACATTGTGGGTCGAGACCATTATTCAGACCCTCTACCTGAAAAGTCACCTATTCCTTTTCTCCAGAGATGCTGCCTGACACCGACCGCCGAGTTACTCCAGCTTTTCGTTTCTGTCTTCGGTTCAAACCAGGCTCCTTCTACACATAAATTACTGCCTTATGCCGTCAGCATACACAGCAGTGGGCAAATGTTCCAACCTGGTCTCTTTCCAATGCAAAATTGAACTGAAGTTCTGTCCGCATAGACGTATTGATTTAAAGAATCCCATGATGGTTTGCCGAGAACATGCAGCTCATCGGGTAACCTGGCCAAGGCATATTTGCCTGTAACGAGGCGCAGAGGAACTGGTATTTCAATTCCGTTCTTTGTTGAACTTTGCTGTGTGCTAATTGGTTCCTGTCAGACGACAGTGCTGACGTTTCACAGGTAAAGCACTGTGGGGTGTTTGGGGTCAGAGGGTGAATGGTAATGCCTAGGAGCAAGTTCAAGCTTGTTCCTGCACAATGAATGACTGTCATAAACTGCCAGAGAACCTGGGTTCAATCACCACCTCAGGACTAGGGTGCAGTGGTAGAGTTGCTGCCTTTCAGGGCCAGAGACACGGGTTCCATCCTGTCTGTACGGAGTTTGCACCTTCTCCCCGTGACCACGTGGGTTTTCTCCGGGTGCTCTGGTTTCCTCCCACACTCCAAAGACGTGCAGGTTGATAGGCTAATTGGCTTCTGTAAATTGACCCGAGTGTGTAGAATGGAACTAGTGCATGGGTGATCGTTAGTTGGTGTGGGCCGGAGGGCCTGTTTCTAGGCTATATCTCTGTAACTAAAACTAAAAACACTTGCATGAACTGGCAATTGATGGTTGGAGTGAACATGGTGGGCTGAAGGGCCAATCAATCAATAAACCCTATTGCTAATAACAGTAACAGTCTGTATTAAGGGCCTGTCCCACTTAGGCGATTTCTTAGGCGACTGCCAGCGACTGTCATAGTCATAGCAGGTCGCCGAAAAACCTGCGACTGGATTCCCCCTACGACAATGTCTACGACAATCTACAACAACCTACCACCTAGTGGACGTCAAGCTACGGCAAGCTACCGACAACCGGCGACCCAATCGTCGCGACTCAGGACGTCCACCTACGACGGGTCTACGAGCACACAGGCGACAACGTACGACAACCGAAGTCAACCTTCGTCCTCCCACGACAAGCTACGACCCTGTCGGCGACAACTGCAGGCAATTCACGTCATTTTCGCCTCCGGTTTTTGACGCCGGTACCTGTCGCCAGTTGACGTAGGTAGTCGCCAATAGAATTCACCGAAGTCAGCACCGGCGACAACCTACGTCACCTGGAGACAACCTGGCGCCAACCTACGACAGCGCCCACGTCAGGGGACGACGTCAAGCTACGCTCACTGGCGTCAAACCCACGGTCGCTGAAAATGTTTCGACATTCTGAAAGCCCAGTGGCGACCGGAAAGACGCTATGACTCTTCGGAGACGACTCACGACCGTACAGGTGACTGCGTGACGACAACCTAGCCGCCTGGGAGGGAAGGGAGCAAGACCTTGGAGGGATTTGAAAAAATGGCTGAGTTCTTTAAAATCAAGATGTTATTTAAACACAAGCCTCTGCTAACCAAGGTCTGGAAGGTAGCGGATGAGTGGAACATGTTATATTGATGATGAGGATGATGATGACGATGATGACGATGATGACGATGATGATGATGATGATGATGTTGATGATACTTCATTGTCACTTGTACCTAGCTAGGTGCAGTGAAATCCTTTGTATTTTGCATATAAAGTAAACAAAGTAGTCACCACAAAGGCGTTGACAAAGTTACAAAAAGTACTCATCCCTTCTTCGTTCCCCCCCCCCCCCCCCCAAGCCGGTCCTTAGTTCTCAGTGACCCCCCCACACCGTGTTCCCCTTAGTTCTCAGTGACCCCCCCCACACCACGTCCCCCTTAGTTCTCAGTGACTTCCCCATTGGGTTCCCCCTTAGTTCTCAGTGACTTCCCCATTGGGTTCCCCCTTAGTTCTCAGTAATCTCCCCACACCCCTTAGTTCTCAGTGACTTCCCCATTGGGTTCCCCCTTAGTTCTCAGTAATCTCCCCACACCCCTTAGTTCTTAGTGACCCCCCCACGCCGTGTCCCCCCTAGTTCTCAGTGATCCCCCCACTGGGTCCCCTTTAGTTCTCAGTGACCTTCCCACTGAGTTCCCCCCTAGTTCTCAGTGACCCCCCCCACACCCCTTAGTTCTCTGTGACGCCCCCACACTGGGCCCCCCTAGTTCTCAGTGACCCCCCCACACCCCTTAGTTCTCAGTGACCTTCCCACTGAGTTCCCCCCTAGTTCTCAGTGACCCCCCCCACACCCCTTAGTTCTCCGTGACGCCCCCACACTGGGCCCCCCTAGTTCTCAGTGACCCCCCCACCAGCCCTTAGTTCTCAGTGACCTTCCCACTGAGTTCCCCCCTAGTTCTCAGTGACCCCCCCCACACCCCTTAGTTCTCCGTGACGCCCCCACACTGGGCCCCCCTAGTTCTCAGTGACCCCCCCACCGGCCCTTAGTTCTCAGTGACCTTCCCACTGAGTTCCCCCCTAGTTCTCAGCGACCCCCCCACACCCCTTAGTTCTCAGTGACTCCCCCCACACTGGACCCCTTAGTTCTCAGTGATCCCCCCACACCCCTTAGTTCTCAGTGACCCCTCCACTGAGTCCCCCCTAGTTCTAAGTGACCCCCCCCACACCCCTTAGTTCTCAGCGACACACCTCGCCTATTGTCAAGAAAACCATGACAGGTAAAAGGTAGAAATTACCTGACATAATTGAGTATTTCCCACAGGAAGAAGTGCTACAGGCCAGTCTCCCTCTCAGACTGCCCTGCGTGACTTCTCTCAATCAGAGGGGCCTGTTTAAACGTGCCCTGGTTAAATAAGGTGCTGTCTTGTCACTGACTTGTCAATGTGCAACATAATCTGTGTCGCGGCTTCCAGCCCGCATTTTCCCATGGCACCTTCCAGGTAAGAGGTGTCCTCCCACAGGTACGCCGTGTACCTTCGTTAAACAAGCTCGAGAACTTTGAAAAGATCCATCAGGGCCGCATCAACACTTGTCAAGGGAAAACATTGTGCGGTACATTCCAGGTATTTAATCTGTAAACTAGACCACTGCATGGTTCAAACATTGGGAATCGTGACTGTAATCAGAATGGCACCGGCATTTACGCACACGCACTTACACACGCACACACACGCGCACACACACACACACACACACACACACACTCACTTACACACGCGCACACACACACACACACACTCACACACATGCTCGCGCACACATTAGCAAACACATGCACTCACATGCACACAAATAAGCTCACGCACGAACATACACGTGAAAACACACATAAACACGTGTGCTCACCTAACATAACACACACGCATACAGACATGCATACATGCACACACACATGCAAACATGCACGTGGTTACACATGCACGTGGTCACACACGCACACACACACACACACACACACACACACACACACACACACACACACACACACACACACACACACACACACACACACACACACACACACACACACACACACACACACACACACGCACGCACACACAAACATATACACACAGCCACAAAAAGATATGCATAAACACACCCATGCAAACATACACAGGCGAACACATAGACAACCTCTCTTTGGCAAGAGTAGGACCAGATAACACAGGCATTTAAGAGGCTTTTATGGTCAGTACATGGATGTGCAAGGAATGGAGGGTTCTGGACCACGTGCAGGCAGAAGAGATTAGTTAAACTTGGCATCATGCTTGGCATGGACATTGTGGGCCGAAGGGCCTGTTCCTGTGCTGTACCGTTATGTAGAAGACGTTTGACAGGCTGGGTAGTTGGGTGCACCTTCCCCTGCTTCTGCATGGCTTCATCTTAGACTCAAAGTATCTGTTGCCCTTCTGGGTGTTCCTGCTCCATTTTAATTCCAAGCCGTCAGTGAGGCATGTACACACGCACACGCACACGCACACACACACATGCACAGATACGCACACACACATACCCACACACACACACGCACACACACACATACAGACACGTACACACACATAAACACACACGCGCACAGATACGCACACACACACACACACGCACACACACATACACACATACACACACGCACACACACACACACGCACACACACATACACACACACACACACGCACACACACATACACACACACACACACACGCACACACACACAAACGCACAGGCACGCACAGACACACACACGCACACACACACACGTGCACACACACATGCACACGTGCGCACACACATGCAGACACGCACAGACACGCACACACGCACGCACGCACATACGCACGCACGCACACGCGCACGCACACACACACACACGCCGCACACACACACACGGGCGTGCACACGCACACACACACACATTGCACACACGCTCATACATGTCCATGCACAAGCACACAGTGGGAAAAGGTTCAACTGCTTCATTGAGCTCTCATGAGTATGCGATGATGTCACTGTTTTGTGCAGTAACACATCTCTCTAATTACCACAACCACAATGTCCCTTTTGTCAGCACCTGCATCGTGCCCTGCAGACCCTTTTCTTTTTCGCGTTGTTGGCCTGCTCCTTCCAATAATTAACTACTTTGCAGAAAGCCATAATTTGTCAGGACTTATCTCCGAAAGCAAATCTCCGCAGCATTCCCTGCCCCACCAGTCCTCCCGAAACACCGTGAGAATACTCTGATGGAGGGAGGGTTGATGGTATACCTAGTGTCCCATCGAAACAATGATCCAGTCAGATTGTAGGTGTAGCTTGAACATGGATTGCATCTGATAACAGCGGTAAACCAACTGAAGAAAATAAAGCTGTATTAAACTATATAAACTCATTCGTTGTGTGGGTTTGTTCTATCTGGGACAGAAGACAATAAAACACTCTTGACTCTTAAACTGCAGGTGCTGGTTTAAACCGAAGCAAAAACCAATACAAAAAGCTGGAGTAACTCAGCGGGTCAGACAGCATCTCTGGAGAAAAGGAATAGGTGACGTTTCGGGTCGAGATGAAAGGTCTCTCATAAGATCATAAGTAATAGGAGCAGGATTAGGCCATTCGGCCCATCAAGTCTACTCTACTCCGCCATTCGATCATGGCTGATCTATCTCTCCCTCCTAACTCTATTCTCCTGCTTTCTCCCCATAACCCCTGTCACCCGTACAAATTGACCTTAAAAATCACCTATTCCTTTTCTCCAGAGATGCTGCCTGACCCGCTGAGCTACTCAAGGTCTTTGTGTCTAAACTTATTCCTTTGACATTCCATCTTTCCCAGCAAAGCCGTTAAAAAAGGGTGAAAAAACATGTGGGGCAAAACTGCTGAGATAATGGAGTAAGGTGAGCAAGACAGTGGCCTCAAGGGCCTGCCCCACTTGGGTGATTTTAAGGCGACTGCCGGTGACTAGGCTGTCGCCGAACATTCGCCGCCGGGGTGTTGCGGGCACGATCGTGAGGAGTCTTCAAAGAATCGTAGCGGATCGGCGCGTCGCTGAAAAATTTCCCAGATAGAAATTTCTCGGCGACAGCTGGCTTGTCGCCAGGTATCGTAGCTTATTGCGGGCGCTGTCGCATGCTGTCCCCAGGTTTGCTAGGTTGTCGTAGATGCATTTCGATTTTTGAAATTTAGAGATACAGCGCAGAAACTGGCCCTTCGGCCCACCAAGTCCGTGCCGCCCAAAGATCCCCGCACACGAACACTATCCTACACCCACAAGGGACAATTTTTTACATTTGCCCAGCCAGTTAACCTACAAACCTGTACGTCTTTGGAGTGTGGGAGGAAACCGAAGATCTCGGAGAAAACCCACGCAGGTCACGGGGAGAACGTACAAACTACGTACAGACAGCAGCCGTAGTCAGGATCGAACCTGAGTCTCCGGCGCTGTAGTCGCTGTAAGGCAGCAACTCTACCGCTGCGCCACCGTGCCATAATAGATTAGAAGCACGTAATATTAAATTAAGTAAAGTCATTTGAAGGTACCATAAAATACTTGTGTTTAACCAATTTATTTACCGTCAGGACATTTGACAGGTAGATTGGAGGCGACAGTTTGACGGTCAGGTAAGCGTGGGAATTTCGCGATATTTATGGCCATCAGCGATTACTTTTAAAGTAGGCTCCCAACCCAGATATGCAACCCAGAAACCAGATATGCATCTCCCGTACATTTTCAAAGAATGCCCGCACTCCGCACAAAATTCCATTTAACCACGTTTAAAATTAAATTTCTTAATCCTGCTATTAATAAACTGGAAGTCAATCCAGTTTATGGCTTGTTACCGTGAAGCTTGGTTTTCAAGTAACCCGGGCAAGATGTTATATTTCAAAACTCTCAAGTAATTTACAGACTTGTCAGTGATTTCAGCGAAAATTAGGACGCCGGAGAAGCATTGATAAGCGTGGGAATTTCGCGATGTTTCCGAAGGCGGTGTAGTCTCGCATTGTTGTGGTCATTGTCGTAGGGTCAAAGAAAATTTTGGCGATCTGCTACGACTTTGACAGTCGCCGGCAGTCGCCTAAAAACTCGCCCAAGTGGGACAGGCCCTTTAGTGTTCAGCAAAGTCAAGAGTGTCTGATTAACACAGGGAACAACACAACGACATTTTTACTTTAGTTTTAATTAGAGATACAGTGCGGAGTCCATACCGACCTGCGATCTCCGCACACTAACACTATCCTACACACTGGGGACAATTTTCAATTTTTACCAAGCCAATTAACCTCCAAACCTGCAGGGCAGTCTTAACGCATGGGCCTGATGGGCACTTGCCTGGGGCCCCACGAGCATAGGGGCCCCATGCTGATCTGTGTATGTTAAGTGACTTGCAATAAATAAATACTACTTTAAAAATGTAGGTTCAATAAGTGCTTTTTATCGCAACATTTTCGGTCCCTAAGTGCTTCTCACAGCGATCTGTAAGTGCTTTTCGCAACAATGTAGCACCCTAAGTCCATCGCTAAGTGCTTTTCGGTAAGTGCTTTTCGCCGGCACGACAGGGGGGGGGGCTGGTAGGGAAAGGGGGGTGGGGGAGAGTAACGGTAGGGGCCCCAGTATACTGCTTTGCCCAGGGGCCCATAATGCTGTAAAAATGGCCCTGCAAACCTGTATGTCATTGGAGTGTGGGAGGGAACCAGAGCTCCCAGAGAAAACCCATGCAGGTCACGGAGAGAATGTACAAAGTCCATGCAGACAGCACCCCTAGTCAAGATCGAACCCTGGTCTATGACGCTGCAAGGCAGCAACTCTACCACCGCACCACTGTGCCGCCCTGCTTGCTGAAACTTCACAGGCAGTTTAACACGACAGCACGATAAATAATTATAAATAATCAAAAATACAAAGAATTATTAGCCATACTATGTAACCAGACCACAGCAGTGCAAGCTGAAGCATGTAATGCAACCGAGACAATATCTCTAGCAGATCATTGCTGAAGTAGGTGTGGGAAGGAACTGCAGATGCTGGCTTAAACCGAAGACAGACACAAAAAGCTGGAGTAACCCAGCGCGGCAGGCAGCATCTCTGGAGAGAAGGAATGGGTGCCGTTTCGGGTCGAGACCCTTCTTCAGACTGAAGGAGGGTTGTGGTTGGGTTGTACAGTACGGTTCAAGGGCTTAATGGTTGATGGGAAGATGCTGTTCTTGAGCCTGGAGGGGCATGGTTGTCAGGCTCCTGCACCTTCTGCCTGATGGCAGCAATCAGATGAGAGCGCGACCAGGGCAGTGTGGGTCTTTGATGATATCAGCAATCTTCACGAGGCAGCACCTTCTGTACAGCAAAAACATGGCATTTGGGAGCTGCACACCCGATTAAGGATCCTGAAGAATGCGGTGCAGAGAATCAAGTGGCTACCAAACAACCCCAGTGGCCCAGGTTCAACCGCAAACCCCTGTGCGGTCTGCGTGGAGTTTGCACGTTCTCACTGTGACCTTGTGGCCTTCCTCCGGGTGCTCCGGGTTCCTCCCACACCCGAAAGACAAGCAGTTTGATAGGTTGTGTGGGAAAGGAACTGCAGATGCTGGCTTAAACCGAAGACAGACACAAAAAGCTGGAGTAACTCAGCGGGTCAGCCAGCAACTCTGGAGAGCAGGAATGGGTGACATTTCGGGTCGAGACCCTTCTTCATGCAAAAAAGTAACGATGAAAAAGGATACAGGCTTTCCCTCTCTCTCTCTATCCCTCCCCCACCCAAGCCGCACCAGCTTCTCATTTTCACCTAACAAACAGCTAACAATGGCCTGTTTCCTTGATCATCGTTACTTTTTTGCACATCTTTCATCATTGTTCTTTATCTCTCCACATCACCGTCTATATCCCTCGATTCCCTTACGCCTAACCAGTCGGAAGAAGGGCCTCGACCTGAAACGTCACCCATTCCTTCTCTCCAGGGATGGTGCCTGTCCCGCTGAGTTACTCCAGCGTTTTGTGTCTATCGCCTGTGGAGTTCTCTGCTCGCTGTGCTCGTGAGTCATCTCCTACTCCACTGGGACTATCAGTCAAGTTGCATCCTGCCCTGTTCCATCATCTGCACACTTCCCACAGAGGCAATGAGCCATAGGAACCTTGGCTGACCCTGGCCTCTCCAGTAGGTAATTACTTGCTGCAAACTCAACACAGCCACGAGAATGGATCTTGAACCTTTCCACTCTCCCTGCCTCAGTGAGCCTCCTGCCTCTTTAACCAGAGTTAGCTGCCCGGCAAGCAGTTTCCAATGGCAAAAGTTAATAACTAGAGCGACCGCGAAAACACTGAATTGAATGGGAATGGATGGCACTTTTTAAAAGTTACCTTCATCACTAGATGGGGGAGCACTCACAAGGGAACCTCAAAACTCACTCACAAACACACTGCCATGAAAATATACACTGGACCACTTGAGTTCAGCGGCTGGTGCATTGGCTTTTAAGGAGTGATTTGTTTGTGGTACAATGAGGCATAATTGCAAACTCCTAGTGCCTAGTTAAACAGAATATTTTCTTTGTTTACAGTGGCTCGGAATGTTTTCTTACCAATGGAATCTGACCACCCATAATGCGTGTGTCTCTTGACCTGATCTGGGGGATAGTTCAGAGCTGTGTATGCCTGCGCCTTTTGTCTCGTAGTTAACCTCTTTGATTTCTGAACATCCCACCAGATATGCTTTCTGTATCCATCTCTACTTTAACATGACGATTACCAGCCAGCGACATTCGATGGTTAACCCTTGAGGAGTTCTAAAGGGCAAGTCCATATCCATTGTGCTTCCTTGAAAGTGCGTGTTGACACATAATGTAATATAATGCATGCACACACATACAACATAATGTAACTGAAAAATACAGAATGGAATGGAATGGAGTGTTCAAAACCTCCAAATGCTGGAAATTATAATAATTTATATTTATCATTTAAACACAGTCAGTGATTATAGATGATTATAAATTATTATGTAGAATTTAGGTTAAAGATGGTTTCAACCTGATTTGGACTTTAGACTTTACTTTAGAGATAGAGAATAGAAACAGGCCCTTCAGCCCACCAAGTTCATCCCGACCAGCAAGCCGCCCTGATGGAAATATATATGTTGATGAGAATCATAGACAGGGCAAACAGTCAGAATTTTTTTTGTTTCGAGTGTGGATATGCAAAGACTAAAGAGTGTGGCTTTAAGGTGAGAGGGGCAAAGCTTAAAGTCAAGTCAAGTTTATTTGTCACATACACATACACGATGTGCAGTGAAATGAAAGTGGCAATGCCTGTGGATTGTGCACAAAAAAGAATTACAGTTACAGCATATAAATTAAAGTGAATACAGAAAAGGCAAAGTTTAGTCCCTGGAGTTATAATAGTTAACAGTCCTGATGGCCTGTGGGAAGAAACTCCATCTCATCCTCTCTGTTTTCACAGCGTGACAGCGGAGGCGTTTGCCCGACCGTAGCAGCTGGAACAGTCCGTTGCTGGGGTGGTAGGGGTCCCTCATAATCTTCCTTGCTCTCGATCTGCACCTCCTGATGTATAGGCCCTGCAGGGGGGCGAGTGTAGTTCCCATGGTGCGTTCTGCCGAATGTACTACTCTCCGCAGGGCCTCCCTGTCCTGGGCAGAGCTGTTCCCAAGCCAGACTGTGATGTTGCCGGACAGGATGCTCTCTACAGCCCCAGAGTAGAAGCATTGAAGGATGCTCAGAGACACTCTGAATTTCCTCAGCTGTCTGAGGTGGTAAAGGCGCTGCTTTGCCTTACCCACCAGTGCGGCAATGTGGGTTGTCCATGTCAGATCCTCTTTGATGTGGACTCCCAGGTATTTAAAACTGCTCACCCTATCCACAGTAGAAGGAAAAGGAAAAGTATCTCAAGGTACGTCTACTTTGAAGAACTCTCTTTGACGAGAGTTTTGCAACATGCTCTCTCACTGCTCCCCCTCTGTGGTTCCTCCTGCCCTCCAACTCTACCACCACGTTTTGACCCAGACTCGCTGTTCCTGAAGGAAATGTGTGGGACAGGTTTTTGACACCGAGGGCGGTGGGTGTTGACAATACGCTGCCAGGGGTGGTGGTAGAGTGGCATCTAGAGGCTTTTAGATAGGCACATGGAGTTGCAAAGAATGGAGGGTATTGATCAGGTGCAGGCAGAGGAGACCGGCTTAGCTTGACTGTCAGCCATAATAACACAAAAATAAATATATAATAATTAATAATATGTTAATAACAGTATCATATCATATCATATCATATATATACAGCCGGAAACAGGCCTTTTCGGCCCACCAAGTCCGTGCCGCCCAACGATCCCCGTACATTAACACTATCCTACACCCACTAGGGACAATTTCTACATTTACCCAGCCAATTAACCTACATACCTGTACGTCTTTGGAGTGTGGGAGGAAACCGAAGATCTCGGAGAAAACCCACGCAGGTCACGGGGAGAACGTACAAACTCCTTACAGTGCAGCGCCCGTAGTCAGGATCAAACCTGAGTGTCCGGCGCTGCATTCGCTGTAAAGCAGCAACTCTACCGCTGCGCTACCGTGCCGCCAACATCAGATAAATAGAATAGTACTACACCAACGTCTGTAATGCAAACAAAAATACTGTCTATAGAAGATCCTGGTTACTGATGTTGTTGATCTGTACTGTCCAAGAGCCTAATGCTTGTTGGGAAGAAGCTTTTATTGAAATTGGTGGTCATGAAATTCAGACTCCTGCACCTTCTTCTCGAAGATGGTAGTGAAATGTGAGGGTGAATGTGGGTCTTTTATGATATCAGCTGCCTTATTTTGAGGTAGCACCTCCTGTAGATCCCTCTGATGGTGGGGTGGTCAGTGCCTGTGATGGATCGGGCAGTGTCTGCCACATTCTGTAGCCTCCGTCATTCTTGGGGGTTTGAATTGCCGAACCAGTCCATGATGCAATCAATCAATCAATCAATCAATCAATCAATCAATATTCTCTCGAACTGCTGTACGCCTTTCGAAAGAAGTAGAAGCGTTGCTGGGCTTTCATTGTCCTGGTCCCTCTTGGACGATGGTGCCCAACAGCACTTGACAAAGCCACAAAGCCTGCATCTCTGCTGTCCACAGCACCTTGTGGGTCAGTCTGAAGAAGGTTCCCGACCTGAACGCCATGGTTCCGCTCCCTCGTAAATGCTGCCTGACCAGTCGTGTTCCTCCAGCACTTTGCGCTCTGCTCAAGGTTCCAGCATCTGCAGTTCCTTGTCTCACCACCTTATCGAGCTTGTTCGCAGAAGGTTTCCAACTCCATTGTCAAAGAAAGACACGAAAAGCTGGAGTAACTCAGCGGGACAGGCAGCATCTCTGGAGAGAAGGAATGGATGACGTTTCGGGTCGAGACCCTTCTTCCCGAAGATAGCAGTGAAAGTCTGAAGAAGGGTCTCGACCTGAAACGTCACCTATTCCTTCTCCCCTGAGACGCTGCCTGACCTGCTGAGTTACTCCAGCATTTTGTGTATAAATACCTTCGATTTGTACCAGCATCTGCAGTTATTTTCATGTAGCAGTGAAATGTGTGTGTAGCCAGGGTGATGTGAGTCTTTAATGATATTAGCTGCCTTATTTTTGTCTGCTCCATTGTCAAAGAAGTGAGGCTTTTTAATCTTGTATCAGCTGAAGTTTAGAAAGGTGAGTGAGGATTTCATTGGAATTGATCAGCTCCTCAGGGTCATCGACAGAATGGATATGGATATGAACGTTTCCTCATGTGGGAGAATTTAGACCCAAGGCCATTTTCTTCCCAGCTGTGATCAGGCAACTGAACGGTCTTCCCATCAGCTACAGTGCAATGCTGACCTCCCAAGTACCTCATTGGAGACATTTGAACTATCTTTAATTGGACTTTATCGGGCTTCATTGTTATATCTTGCACAAAATGTTGTACCTCATCCTTTATCTGTGCACTGTGGACAGCTTAATTGTATTCATGCATAGTCTTTACTTTGACTGGATAGCACGCAAACAAAAGCTTTTCACTGTACCTCAGTACACGTGACAATAATAAACCAAACTAAACTAAACTAAAGGTCCAGTTTAATTCAGTTTAGTTTAAAGATACAGCGAGGAAGCAGGCCCTTTCGGCCCGCCGGGTCCACACCGACCAGCGATCCCCACACATTAACATTATCCTACACACACTCGGGACAATTTTTACATTTACCAGGCTAATTTACCGACATACCTGTACGTCTTTGGAGTGTGGGAGCAAACCGAAGATCTCGGAGAAAACCCACGCGGTCACGGGGAGAACGTACAAACACCGCACAGACAGCACCCGTAGTCGGGATCGAACCCGGGTCTCTGGCGCTGCAAGCGCTGCAAGGCAGCAACTCTACCGCTGCGCCACCGTGCCACCCTATTAGTGTTTAAAAATGAAGGACAAAATACAAAGTGCTGGAGTGTATCAACAGGTCAGTCAGTATCTGTGGCGTGAATGGATGGATCTTCTTTCGTGTGTCAACTACAACAATCAAAAGTGGCAATTGATGCTTCAGAGACCGTAGTTGACGCTTTGCTGCAAATTTTGCCAGTTCTGCAGAACTACTGATAGCAGCTCCCACCCCAAATGGATAGATGATTTTTTGGGTCGAGACTCTTCTTCAGACTGATTGTACTTATTTAAAACAGAGATGAGGCAATATTTTCTTCTCTGAGAGGGTCGTAAATCTTTGCGGCCCTTTGTTAAAGCATATATGTTGGTAGGCCAATTGTCTTCGGTAAAAATTGTAAATTGTCCCTTGTGTGCAGGATAGTGTTCGTGTAAGGGGTGATCACTGGTGGCATGAACTTGGTGGGCCGAAGGGCCTGTTTCCATGCTGTATCTCTAAACCAACCTAAATAATAAATGTGGAGGAAGCTGCTGGTTTATGCCACAAAAAGCTGGAGTAATTCAGCAGGTCAGGCAGCATCTCTGGAGAAAAGGAATAGGTGGTTTTGGGTCGAGACCCTTCTTCCGACTGAGAGCCAAGGGAAAGGGAAAGGAAAGGTACAGAAGTTAAATAGAACAAATTAATAAAAGATATGCAAAAAGCAATGATGATCAAGGAAAGGCGGAGCCCACAATGGTCCATTGTTGGCTGTGATAATGAGTTATACAGACAATAAACTTGACTTGAATTGTCTTCCCAAGCTCATTAAGACTCGTTAATACACTGAAGAAGGGTCTCGACCCGAAACGTCACCTATTTCTTTTCTCCAGAGATGCTGCCTGACCCGCTGAGTTACTCCAGCACTTTGTGTCTACCTTGATTAAGACTATCACTCGACAATGAACTCCAGAGGAAGTGAATTTGGTCAAGTCACGGTGGCGCAGCAGTAGAGTTGCTGCCTTACAGCGAATGCAGCGCCGGAGACTCAGGTTCGATCCTGACTACGGGCGCCGTCTGTACGGAGTTTGTACGTTCTCCCCGTGACCTGCGTGGGTTTTCTCCGAGATCTTCTGTTTCCTCCCACACTCCAAAGACGTACACGTATGTAGGCTAATTGGCTTGGTGTATGGGTAAATTTGTCCCTAGCGTGTGTAGGATAGTGTAAATGTGTGAGGATCACTGGTCGGTGCTGACTCGGTGGGCCGAAGGGCCTCTTTCCGCGCTCTATCTCTAAAACTAAAACTAGAAAACTAAAGTAAAACTGGTCAGACAAAACGCAGGTCAATTAAACACTCATTTCATAGGCAGAAGGGGCAATACGGGCTGAAAAGATGAAGTACGACAGGAAGCTGGCCAAGAATATAAAGAAGGACAGTAAAAGCTTCTTTAGATATATTAACAGAAAAAGAGTAGCAAAGTCAAATGTGGGTCCCTTGAAGGCAGACATGGGTGAAATTATTATGGGTAACAAGAAAATGGCAGAAGAGTTGAACAGGTACTTCGAATCTGTCTTCACTAAGGAAGACACAAACAATCCCCCAGATGTACTGGAGGACAGAGGATCTAGGGAGGTAGAGGAACTGAAATAAATTTTCAATAGGCGAGTGGTTGAGTGAGTGGGCAGATGCAGTATAGTATGGATAAATATGAGGTTATCCACTTTGGCGGCAGAAACAAGGAGGCAGATTATTATCTCAATGGAGTTAGGTTAGGTAAGGGGTAGGTGCAGCAAGACCTGGGTGTCCTTGTACACCAGTCACTGAAAGTTGGCGTGCAGGTACAGCAGGCAGTGAAGAAAGCTAATGGAATGTTGGCCTTCATAAGAAGAGGATTTCAGTATAGGAGTAAAGAGGTTCTTCTGCAGTTGTATAGGGGCCTGGTAAGACCACATCTGGAGTATTGTGTACAGTTTTGGTCTCCTAATTTGAGGAAGGACATCCTTGTAATTGAGGCAGTGCAGTGTAGGTTCGCGAGATTGATCCCTGGGATGGCAGGACTGACATATGAGGAAAGATTGAGAAGACTAGGCTTTTATTCACTGGAGTTTAGAAGGATGAGAGGGGATCTAATAGAAACATATAAAATTATAAAAGGACTGGATAAGCTAGATGCAGGAAAAATGTTCCCAATGTTGGGCGAGTCCAGACGCAGGGGCCACAGTCTTAGAATAAAGGGGAGGCCATTTAAAACCGAGGTGAGAAGAAACCTTTTCACCCAGAGTTGTGAATTTGTGGAATTCTCTGCCACAGAGGGCAGTGGAGGCCAAATCACTGGATGGATTTAAGAGAGAGTTAGACAGAGCTCTAGGGGCTAGTGGAATCAAAGGATATGGGGAGAAGGCAGACACGGGGTATTGATTGGGGACGATCAGCCATGATCACAATGAATGACGGTGCTGGCTCGAAGGGCTGAATGGCCTCCCCCTGCACCTATTTTCTATGTTTCTATGTTTCTATCAATTCCAGACCCCAGACTCATACGTGAAGTTAATAGACAATAGACAATAGACAATAGGTGCAGGAGTAGGCCATTCAGTCCTTCGAGCCAGCACCGCCATTCAATGCGATCATGGCTGATCACTCTCAATCAGTACCCCGTTCCTGCCTTCTCCCCATACCCCCTCACTCCGCTATCCTTAAGAGCTCTATCCAGCTCTCTCTTGAAAGCATCCAACGAACTGGCCTCCACTGCCTTCTGAGGCAGAGAATTCCACACCTTCACCACTCTCTGACTGAAAAAGTTCCATGGTTTTAATGGCGTTTTGTTGTGCATCTGCCACAGGTCACATCTGGTGCCTGCCGGTCACATGTGGGGCGTGCAATTCATTTAGACAGACAAGTCTCCCCAGACTGGTACAAATCAGTTGACATTCAACGCTTCCCTGGAAGTAACCCACAGGGCCCAACTTGAGCACGCTAGATAAACGCTTTCGACAACTACTTGCATTATGCACAACGACTCTTGAACAGACCCCAGCCACTTCATCATTCATGTCTGACTGACACGGCATGTGACGGTACAGGAAAGCAATATGTTTGATGTATTGTCCAGTGAAGTTCCGTAAATATCCTGCAATATATTTAGCTACCCGAATCACGAGAACAGCTTCTTTAAAAGCAGGAATCACAAATTGATTTGACCGAGATGTCATTCACCATAAGTTGTAACATTGCGCGCCGATTAAAGCCTCTGGAACACTTTTATAACTTCGCTACAGGACAAGCGATCTTCGGTATTTATATACCAGGTTATGGAGTCATTGAGTCGTAGTGTGATAGAGTGTGGAAACAGGCCCTTCGGCCCAACTTACCCATCATGTTCTATAAGAAAATAACTGCAGATGCTGGTACAAATCGAAGGTATTTATTCACAAAATGCTGGAGTAACTCAGCAGGTCAGGCAGCATCTCAGGAGAGAAGGAATGGGTGACGTTTCGGGTCAAGACCCTTCTTCAGTCTCGACCCGAAACGTCACCCATTCCTTCTCTCCTGAGATGCTGCCTGACCTGCTGAGTTACTCCAGCATTTTGTGAATAAATACCCAACATGTTCCAACTGCACTAGTCCCTCCTGCCCGCGTTTGGTCCATATCCCTCCAAGCCTGTCCTATCCATGTACCTGTCTAACTGTTGCTTAAATGTTGGGATGGTCCCTGCCTCAACTACCTCCTCTGGCAGCTTGTTCCATACACCCACCTCACTGTACCTCAATGCCTCACTGCTGTGGTGAGGTATTGTTACCCAGGGAAAGGTGGCTGTTAGTGTCGGAAGGAACCGCAGATGCTGGTTTACGCCGTAGATATACGCAAAGAGCTGGAGTAACTCAGCGGGTCAGGCAGCATCTCTGAAGACAAGGAATAGAGTCATGGAGTCATAGAGTCACAGAGTGACACAGTGTAGAAACCGGCCCTACGGCCCAACTTGCCCACACCGGCCAACAATGTGTAGGAAAAAAACTGCAGTTGCTGGTTTAAATCGAAGGTGGACACAAAATGCTGGAGTAACTCAGCGGGTCAGGCAGCATCTCAGGAGGGAAGGAATGTGTGATTTTTTGGGTCGAGACCCTTCTTTAGGCCAACAATGCCCCAGCTACACTAGTCCCACTTGCCTGTGCTTGGTCCATATCCCTCCAAACCTGTCCTATCCATGTACCTGTCTAACTGTTTCTTAAACGATGGGATAGTCCCAGCCTCAACTACCTCCTCTGGCAGCATGTTCCATTCACCCACCACCCTTTGTGTGAAAAGGTTACCCCTCGGAGTCCTATTGAATCTTTTCCCCCTCACCTTGAACCTATGTTCTCTGGTCCTCGTTTCCCCTCCTCTGTGCATCTATTCCTCTCATGATTTTGTACCCCTCTATAAGATCACCCATCATCCCCCTGCGCTCCATGGAATAGAGACCCAGCCTACTCAACCTCTCCCAAGACCTCACACCCTCTAGTCCTGGCAACATCCTCGTAAATCTTTTCTGAACCCATTTCAAGCTTGACAATATCTTTCCTATAACAAGGTGCCCAGAACTGAACACAATATTCTAGATGTGGTCTCACCAACGCCTTATACAACTGCCACATGACCTCCCGACTTCTATACTCAATACTCTGACTGATGAAGTCCAAAGTGCCAAAAGCCTTTTTGACCACCTTATCTACCTGTGACTCGACCTTCAAGGAACCACGCACCTGTACTCCTAGATCCCTCTGCTCTACAACACTACCCAGAGGCCTACCATTTACTGTGTAGGACCTGCCCTTGTTCAACATCCCAAAATGCAACACCTCACACTTCTCTGTATTAAATTCCATCAGCCATTCCTCCGCCCACCTGGCCAATCGATCCAGATCCTGCTGCAATCGTTCACAACCATCTTCACTATCTGCAAAACCACTCACTTTTGTATCATCAGCAAACTTGCTAATCTTGCCCTGTACGTTCTCATCCAAATCATTGATGTAGATGACAAACAATAACGGGCCCAGCACCGAACCCTGAGGCACACCACTAGTCACAGGCCTCCAGTCCGAGAAGCAACCTTCCACCATCACCCTCTGCTTCCTTCCACGGAGCCAATTTGCTATCCTTTCAGCTATCTCTCCATGGATCCCATGCGATCTAACCTTCCAGAGCAGCCTACCATGCGGAACCTTGTCGAACGCCTTACTGAAATCCATGTGCACAACATCTACGTTGACTACACCTCTATATTCAGCTTCCCTCCCCTCACCGATGCAGTCCACAATAACAGTGTCATCTGGAAACTTCCGCAGGTGGCAGGAGTCCGAGTTATATCTGCAGTCTGAGGTGTAGATGGTAAACAGGAAGGGAGAGAGGGCCGTCCCCTGTGAGGCCCCTGTGTTGCTCACCACCATGTCTGAGACACAGTTCAGTAGCTTGATACTCCGTGGTCATCCAGTCAGGTAGTTGGTGATCCAAGACACCAATGGAACATCCACCCGCATCATATCCGTACAGATAGAGGATAAAGGGAATCTCCAATTGGAGGCGTGGGTTCGGTTCGAATCCCACTTCTGACACCATGTAATGAAGTGATTATACCAACGCTGTAATACAACACATGGCTTTTATTGTGACACTTACATCACAGGAGGTGCAGTACATTCCAGCTCCAAGCTGCTGCACCTACTGACTGATGCAGGCAAGTTCTCAATATATATAACACATAATGGGCGGGGCTACTACTAACAAACACTACGATTGGCTAGCATGCAAATAGCCCATCTACACCATGAATAACATTTAGTGCAAGATAGAGTCCAGTAAAGTCCAATTAAAGATAGTCTGAGGGTCTCCAATGAGGTAGGTAGTAGTTCAGGACTGCTCTGTAGTTGTTGGTAGGATGGTTCGGTTGCCTGAAAACAGTTGTGAAGAAACTGTCCCTGAATCTGGAGGTGTGCATTTTCACACTTCTGTACCTCTTGCCCGATGGGAGAGGGGAGAAGGGAGATTGGCCGGGGTGCGACTCGTCCGTAATTATGCTGCTGGCCTTGCCGAGGCAGCGTGAAGTGTAGATGCAGTCAATGGAAGGGAGGTTGGCTTGTGTGACGGTCTGGGCTGTGCCTTAGCCAAACCCTCCCTGCCGACTATGACCCTCGTATTCCATCTCCATGGGTTATCGGGTGGCTCACAGTCTATGTTGGGCACTCTGCCATGTGAGGGGAAGGTGGTGCATGGATCGATGAGTGGGTGGCTTGCTTGCAGTGTTGTGTGGACTGCCTCTGACATTTGTGCCCGGCCTCGATGCGCTCCTGTTGTGGAAACTCTTTGTCCCATTCTAGATGTGCCATCTCTATTTTAAATGCCAAGGCCCAGAGATTCCCATAGGTCAGTGATTCAAGGAGACAGAATCGTGGACTCACAGGGTCATGGTTGTACAGCACAGAACATGCCCTTCAGCCAACCGCAACCATTTGCCTATCTACACTATTCACATTTGCCCGCATAATATCCATGCCCTTTGTTGCCTTGGCCATTCAACTGACTATCTAAATATCTCCTAACTGTGGCATTTGTATCGGACGCCACCATCTCCTCTGGCAGTGAGTTACAGATGCCTGAAGAAGGGTCTCAACCCGAAACGTCACCCATTCCTTCTCTCCAGAGATGCTGCCTGTCCCGCTGAGTTACTCCAGCTTTTTGTGTCTATCTTCGGTTTAAACCAGCATCCCCAGCAGTTCCTTCTTACAGATATCAACCACTCTCTGGTAAAAACAATTTCCCCCTGAAGATGGAATTCAGTAGATGAGGTTAGAGGAGGTGCACGCAAACATCTGTCTCACTTGGGTGGACTGCTCCAACCCTAGGATGTTGGCTTATAAAAGGATAAAAGAAAACTGCGTATGCTGTTTTTCCCCCCTGAAGATCGACACAAAGCGTTGGAGTAATTCAGCAAAACAGACAGCATCTCTGGAGAAAAAGGACGGATGCCATTTTGGGTCTTCTTCAGACCGAGTTACTCCAGCACTTTGTGTCTATCTTTGGCATAAACCGGCATATGCAGTTCTTTGTTACTCTTTCACTTTATTCATTTTAATACTCTTTCCTCTCACCTTAAACCTATGCTTTGCTTTTGATGCCCTGACCATGGGGAAACAAATTCTACCTTATCTATGCCTCAGATGATTTAATATAGAGTTGCTATCTTACACCTGGCATTGATCCTGACTACGGGTGAGACAGAGGTTCACCTGCACCTCCTCCAACCTCATCTATTGCATCCGCTGCTCTAGATGTCAACTTATTTACATCGGCGAAACCAAGCGCAGGCTCGGCGATCGCTTCGCTCAACACCTGCGCTCGGTCCGCGTTGGCCAAACCGATATCCCGGTGGCTGAGCACTTCAACTCCCCCTCCCACTCCCAGTCTGACCTTTCTGTCATGGGCCTCCTCCAGTGCCATAGTGAGGCAAAATATGAGGCAAAAGAGAGGCAAAATATGAGGTGCTGTTCCTCCAATTTCCGGAAATTGGAGGAACAGCACCTCCTATTTTGCCTGGGCAGCTTGCAGCCCAGTGGTATGAACATCGACTTCTCCAACTTTAGATAGTTCCTCTGTCCCTCTCTTCCCCTCCTCCTTCTCAGATCTCCCACTATCTTCCTGTCTCCACCTATATCCTTCCTTTGTCCCGCCCCCCTGACATCAGTCTGAAGAAGGGTCTCGACCCGAAACGTCACCCATTCCTTCTCTCCTGAGATGCTGCCTGACCCGCTGAGTTACTCCAGCATTTTGTGAATAAATACCTTCGATTTGTACCAGCATCTGCAGTTATTTTCTTATACTGACTACGGGTGGTGTCTGTACGGAGTTTGTACGCTCTACCCGTGACCTGCGTGGGTTTTCTCCGAGATCTTCGGTTTCCTCCCACACTCCAAAGACGTACAGGTTTGTAGGTTCATTGGCTTAGTATAAATGTGAAAAATATTGGCCCTATTGTAGGGTTGTGTTAATGTGCAGGGTTCGCTGTTCAGTGTGGACTTGGTACGTCACAGGGCCTGTAGCTCTAAACTAAACTAAAAAAATTTAAACGACACCCCTCAGCCTCCTTCGCTCAAAGAAAAATTAAGCCCAATCTCTCCCCATAACTAAAGTCTTCCAATCCAGGCAACGTCCTGGTGAATTCTCTCTGCACCCTCTCCAGTGTAACCATATTCTACCTACAACGTGGTGACCAGATCAGCACACAGTATTCCAAATGCAACCTAACCAATAAAGTCACAAAATGCCGGCGTACCTAGGCGTGTCAGGCATGTTCTGGAGAACATGGATAGGTGACGTTTTGGGTTTGGGTCCTGGTCCGTGTCTCCCTGAATGTGTCAACACAAGTGGCGCAGCGGTAGAGTTGCCGCCTTACAGCGCCAGAGAACCAGGTTCGATCCTGACTATGGATGCTGTCTGTACTGAGTTTGTACGTTCTCCCTGTGACCTGCGTGGGTTTTCTCCGGGTTTTCCAGTTTCCTCCCACTCTCCAAAGGCATGCAGCTTTGTAAGTTCATTAGCTGCTGTAAATTGTGCCTCGCGTGTAGGATACAGCTAGTGTTTGGGGGCTTGCTGGTCACGTGGACTCAATGGGCCGAAGGGCCTGTTTCCACGCTGTATCTCTGAACCAACATGCTGCTGCCCCACAGCTCCAATGACCTGGGTTTGATCCAGTCCTCAGGTGCTGTCTGTGAGGAATTTGCATGTCCTTCCTGTGACCACATGGGCTTCCTTCCTCTGGTTCCTCCGGTTTCCCCCCACATCCCAAAGATGTGTGGGTTTGTAGGTTAATTGGCCTCTGTAAATTGCCCCTGACAATTTGGGTGCCATAGACCTAGTGTGAGCGGGTGGCCGATGGCCAGTGTGAACCCGGTGGGCCAAAGGGCCTGTTTCCATACGGTATCTCTAAACAAAACAAGTGGAAGGCGTACGGCATGTTTGTCTTCATCGGTCGGGACACTGAGAAAAATGTCAGGAAGTCATATTTGGCGGCTGCTGCTTAAACCTTTGGTGAGGCCACATTTGGAGTATGTGTTATTCAGGAAGGGCGTGGGGTCTTTGGAGAGCATGCAGAGGTACACCGGGATGTTGCCTGTATTAGAGAGGATCAGCTCGAAAGGGAAAACACACAAACTGGGATTGTTTTCACTGGAGCATCGGAGGCTGAGGAGCGACCTGCTGGAAGTGTACATAATTATTAGCGACAGAGACGATACGATGCGATAGAACTTTATTTATCCCAGGAGGAAAATCGACCTGCCGACAGTCATGAAACCCAAGATACATGAAACATGAAATTAAAGTGAAGAGTGGACAGGATTGGGGGTGTGCAAAGATTTGGGAGGGGGGTGGGGATGAGGTGGGGGGGAGGGGAGGGGAGTCAGTCGACCCCATGACAGACGAGGGAGGAGTTGTACTGTTTAAACTTTAGACGCGGAGATGGAGCGAATAGTTGGAATCCTCTTCCCACGGTGGAGATGTCAAATACCAGAGGGCAGAGGTTTAAATTTATGCAGAGCATGGCACGCACTATCATGGAAAGCAATGGATACATATTTAATAGCAGCATTTAGGAGGGATTTTGGCAGGTGTACCAGCAGGCAGCGAATGGTGGGATGTAGACCATATACAAACAGACGGGATTAGTCTGGATTGGGCATGACAGACACGGTGGGCCGAATGGCCCGTTCCTGTGCATGTAATGTTCTGTGCTCTATCTAAGAAAACACAATCCTCCAGCTGAGGCCTAGATAATACTTGATACCGTTCTTGCTCAATTTCGCACTGGAATTTAGAAGGATGAGAGGGGATCTTATCGAAACGTATAAGATTATTAAGGGGTTGGACACGTTAGAGGCAGGAAACATGTTCCCAATGTTGGGGGAGTCCAGAACAAGGGGGCCACAGTTTAAGAATAAGGGGTAGGCCATTTAGAATGGAGATGAGGAAAAACCTTTTCGGTCAGAGAGTTGTGAATCTGTGGAATTCTCTGCCTCAGAAGGCAGTGGAGGCCAATTCTCTGAATGCATTCAAAAGAGAGCTAGATAGAGCTCTTAAGGATAGCAGAGTCAGGGGGTATGGGGAGAAGGCAGGAACGGGATACTGATTGAGAATGATCAGCCATGATCACATTGAATGGCGGTGCTGGCTCGAAGGGCCGAATGGCCTCCTCCTGCTCCTATTGTCTATTGTCTATTGTCTAATTTCCTTGCTCTTCTATCTCTTGTTTCATCCAAACATCATCCATTGAAAAGCCAAATAAAGAAATCATTCAACGTTCAGTTAACAAGGACACTCAAGAGGCTGAGGCTAGGAGGACACCCCTCAACCAATGATCGAACTACTGGAGGATTTCCCTCCACAGATGCTGCCTGACCTGCTGAGTTCCTCCAGCGCTTTGTGTTTTTGCTTAAGATTCCCGCATCTGCATTCCCTTGTGTATCCAACAATAAACATGTAGCCCGCATAGCTATGTGAGCAGATGAATAATGATCTGAAATGCCTGTGCATATGTCATCTTAAGATACATTTCAGCATCTGCTCTCCACAGCAAAAGTACTTTTGCAGTTGTGGTTTCCTCTCACAATGTAGGGAGTGGTTATTTGTGCACAGCAAGATCCCATAAGGAGAAGGCAGTAAAGGCCTATTAAACTACAAACCTGTGGGAAGGAACTGGAGATGCTGTTTTTTAATCCAAAGATAGACACAAAAAAAAGCTGGAGTAACTCAGCTGGAAGGGCAGCATCTCTGGAGAGAAGGAATGGGTGACGTTTCGGGTCGAGACCCTTCTTCAGACTGAAGAAGTAACTCAGCGGGACGGGCAGAATCTGTGGAGAGACGGAATTGTTGCGTCGAGATCCTGCTTCAGCCTCTCCCGCTCGGTTACTCCAGCTTTTTGTGTCAGACCACAAACCTTTGGGACGTGGGAGGAAACCGGAGCACCCGGAGGAAACCCAGGCAGTCACCGGGGGAGAACGTGCAAACTCCACACAGACAGCACCCGAGGTCAGGATCGAACCCGGATCCCTGGCACCGCGAGGCAGCAGCTCTACCAGCTGCGCCACAGTGTCGCTCTTATAAACTAAACTAAACAAAAAGCTAGGAGAGTAACACTAGAATTGGGCACCATTAAGAGGCCATATCCCCAGTCTATAGTAACAGTACAGTGTAGTTTAATTTTTTACTCTCTGCATTGAATGTTAATTACTGGTCACAGGACTAAATGGCACGGTGTGGCGTCAGCTGACAAAGTCCTAAAATATCTCAACCAAGAGATTCGTATTTTTTCCCATTCAAAAGCATGTCCCATTTTTTGATTTGAAGCTTTTGACCCTGGAGCCTTTAGTGCAACCATGCTTCCATAGAAACATAGAAAAATAGGTGCAGGAGTAGGCCATTCGGCCCTTCCAGCCAGCACCACCATTCAATATGATCATGGCTGATCATCTAAAATCAGTACCCCGTTCCTGCCTTCTCCCCAACACTCCCTGATTCCTTCAGCCCTGAGAGCTGAAGTAGGGTCTCCACCCCGAAACGTTCCTTCTCTCCAGAGTTGCTGTCAGTCCCTCTGAGTTACTCCAGTTTTTTTTTTAGTAGGAAAATAACTGCAGATGCTGGTACAAATCGAAGGTGCCACAAAATGCTGGAGTAACTCAGCGGGTCGGGCAGCATCTAGGAGAGAGGGAATGGGTGACGTTTCGGGTCGAGACCCTTCTTCAGTCTGAAGAAGTAACTCAGCGGGTCGGGCCGAATCTGTGGAGGGACGGAATGGGTGACGGGTCGTGACAGTCTGAAGAAGGGTCTCGACCCAAAAACGTCACCCATTCCTTTTCTCCAGGGATGCTGTCTGTCCCACTGAGTTACTCTAGCTTTTTGTGAATAAATACCTATGACTCCATAAAGTACAATTGCGTCATTGTGCATTGTCTGAAGAAGGGTCTCGGCCCGAAACGTCACACATTCCCTCTCTCCTGAGATGCTGTCTGACCCGCTGAGTTACCCCAGCATTTTGTGACACCACCGGTTTTTGTTTTTTTGTGTCTGTCTTCAGCTGAATCCAACTCTCCCTCTTGAAAACACCCAGTGAATTGGCCTCCACTGCCTTCTGTGGCAGAGAATTCCACAGCTTCACACTTCCAGTTTCGCATGCGGCGGCCTGGTTTGGTGTACATAAGATATATGTGTATGTATATATATATATATATATATATATATATATATATATATATGGTATTTTATTTTCCCCCACTCAATGTGTATTAAATCTGGCCCAGATGTCAGGGCCCGATGTCACTTTCAGAAGAGGCGGCGCGCGTGTGGCTGTGTGTAACCCGACCCCTTCCCAGCTCTTAAAGGTGTATTTGTACAAGGCTGTCCAAACATTTACTAAGCCTGTCAGCCGAGGAATGTGAACAGGACCGTCAGTCTGTGTTCTTAACCGTGGGAAAGCTGTGCTCCTCCTCAACCTTTTTTTTTTTCCTCTGGCTGCCTCGCCTCGGGCGCAAAGTCAATAAACGGGAGCCAGAGATTTGTGAGGCTGATATATTAGTGACAGCTCTCCAGCACACACACGCAACACGGCCAGAATGTATGGTGGGAAGGGGTGGGTAAGGTGGGGGGGGGGGGGGGGGGTGGGTGGGCAGTGGTGTGGAGAGTGGGAGTGCGCTGAGACAGCGTTGCAATTAGCCCGTGTGCATACCTTCACACACTTGCAGTCTTTGGAGTACCTGTTTTGATTTTTCATTTTTTTCCAACAAAAAACTTTCAATAAAGCCCCCTCCTCCCCCCCCCCCTTGCTTTCGGGAGGATCAAGTGGAATTTTGAGCTGCCCACTTTTCTTTTGCGAAAAAAAAAATATCTTTAAGAATTTCTTTCCCCAGTGAAGCTCCCCACCACAACTCCCTCCCACAAGGTGGGGGCTTGCCTGTCTTGCAAGCCGCCATACTGGAAAACAATGACTTACCTCCCTGAGACTCACCCTCACCCTCACCTTCACCTGCCCCCCTCCCCTCCCATCCCAACTCTTTGTGACCTTCACACCTCTCTGTGAATCTCACCGCTCCCCTCGAAACTACCCCCTCCCCACTCCCCACCTCCCCACTCTCCCCCTCCCCACTCTCCCCACTCCCCACTCTCCCCACTCCCCACTCTCCCCCTCCCCACTCTCCCCCCTCCCCACTCTCCCCGTCCCCACTCTCCCCACTCCCCACTCTCCCCACTCCCCACTCTCCCCCTCCCCACTCTCCCCCTCCCCACTCTCCCCACTCCCCACTCTCCCCACTCCCCACTCTCCCCCTCCCCACTCTCCCCCTCCCCACTCTCCCCACTCCCCACTCTCCCCACTCCCCACTCTCCCCCTCCCCACTCTCCCCCTTCCCCACTCCCCCCTCTCCACTCTCCCCCTCCCCACTCTCCCCCTCCCCACTCTCCCCCTCCCCACTCTCCCCCATCCCCACTCTCCCCCTCCCCACTCTCGCCCTCCCCACTCTCCCCCTCCCCACTCTCCCCCTCCTCACTCTCCCCCTCCCCACTCTCCCCACTCTCCCACTCCCCACTCTCCCCCTCCCCACTCTCCCCCTCCCCACTCTCCCCCTCCCCACTCTCCCCCATCCCCACTCTCCCCCTCCCCACTCTCGCCCTCCCCACTCTCCCCCTCCCCACTCTCCCCCTCCTCACTCTCCCCCTCCCCACTCTCCCCACTCTCCCACTCCCCACTCTCCCACTCCCCACTCTCCCCCTCCCCACTCTCCCCCTCCCCACTCTCCCCCTCCCCACTCTCCCCCTCCCCACTCTCCCCCTCCCCACTCTCCCCCTCCTCACTCTCCCCCTCCCCACTCTCCCCACTCTCCCCCTCCCCACTCTCCCCACTCTCCCACTCCCCACTCTCGCCCTCCCCACTCTCCCACTCCCCACTCTCCCCCTCCCCACTCTCCCCCTCCCCACTCTCCCCCTCCCCACTCTCCCCCTCCCCACTCTCCCCACTCTCCCACTCCCCACTCTCCCCCTCCCCACTCTCCCCCTCCCCACTCTCCCCCTCCCCACTCCCCCCTCTCCACTCTCCCCCCTCCCCACTCTCCCCCTCCCCACTCACCCCCTCCCCACTCTCCCCCTCCCCACTCTCCCCCCTCCCCACTCTCCCCCTCCCCACTCTCCCCCTCCCCACTCTCCCCCTCCCCACTCTCCCCCTCCCCACTCCCCCCCTCCCCACTCTCCCCCCTCCCCACTCTCCCCCCTCCCCACTCTCCCCCCTCCCCGCTCTCCCCCCCTCCCCACTCTCCCCCTCCCCACTCTCCCCCTCCCCACTCTCCCCCTCCCCACTCTCCCCCTCCCCACTCTCCCCCTCCCCACTCTCCCCCTCCCCACTCTCCCCCTCCCCACTCTCCCCCTCCCCACTCTCCCCCTCCCCACTCCCCCCTCCCCACTCTCCCCCCTCCCCACTCTCTCCCTCCCCATTCTCCCCCTCCCCACTCTCCCCTCCCCACTCTCCCCCCTCCCCACTCTCCCCCCTCCCCACTCTCCCCCCTCCCCACTCTCCCCCTCCCCACTCTCCCCCTCCCCACTCTCCCCCTCCCCACTCTCCCCCTCCATGGGCATGTTTAAGGCAGAGATGAACATATACATGATAGTTCATAAGTTCATAAGTTCTAGGAGAGAATGAGGCCATTCGGCCCAACAAGTTTACTTCGCTATTCTATCACGGCTGAGCTATCTTTCCCCATTCTCCTGCCTTCTCCCCATAACCTTTAACGCCCGTACTAATCAAGAATCCGTCAATCCCCGCCTTAAAAGTAGCCATTGACAGTCTCCACAGCCGTCTGTAGCAATGAATTCCACAGATTACCATCCTCTGATTTAAAGAAATTCCTCCTCATCTTTCTAAAGATCCGTCCTTTTACTCTGAAGCTCTGGCCTCTGGTCCTAGACTCTCCCACTAGTGGAAACATCCTCTCCACATCTGATGAGGCATTTGTCTGAAGAAGGGTCTCGACCCGAAACGTCACCCATTCCTTCTCTCCAGAGATGCTGCCTGTCCTGCTGAGTTACTCCAGCATTTTGTGATACCCCCTCTCCACATTCACACTGTCCAGACCCCAAGATTGGTACGGGTGTCAAGGGTGAGGGGGAGAAGGCGGGAGAATGGGATTCAGAGGGAAAGATAGATCAGCCGTGATTGAAAGGCGGAGCAGGCTCGATGGTCCAAATGGCTTACTTCTATGACGTATGAACTTATGCCTCTCCAGTCTTCCTTTTGATCGCCCCATAAAAAGTTTATTTTTAACCTCTTTGCCCATTTGTGCATCGGGTGTCAGCTCAGGGAAGGGCCTGTGCAAGTAGAGGTAACACTGCTGTTGAAGCTTGGTACACAGGAAACACTGGGCAAGTCAGGCTTAATTCTTAAACAGAATTAACACTTCATGTCAATGGTTGATCACAGCTTGATCCCCTGAACTATTAACACTTGGGTATTGACTTACCTGCCAGGTAGCCCTGGCATTTTCCTTTTACATTCCAGACCCCATTTGAATCCTCGAAGTAATTTCACTGTTTTCCATTGTTTATTAATTGCTTGTCCACCTCTGCCAGATATTGCTGCAGGATGCGTCACCTTTAGACTTTAGACTGTAGAGAGAGAGACACAGTGGGCAAACAGGCCCTTTGGCCCACTGAGTCCCTGCCGGCCCAGTGTGACCGACCAGCCCGTACACTAGCACTATCCTGCACACTTGGATCAATTTACAATTTTACCAAAGCCAATTAACCTACAAACCTTTACCTCTTTGGAGCGTGGGAGGAAACCGGAACACTCGGGGGAAAAAAACCCATGCAGTCACTAGGGAGAACGTACAAACTCCACAGAGACTGGACCCATAGTCAGGATTGGAGCTGGGTCTCTGGCGCTGCTGTAAGGCAGCAACTCTACCGCTGTGCCGCCCTGAAGTTACATGAGGTTTTTCACAGCATGTTGAAGTCACTGAAGGTGCCAGCATTTATTGTCCATTCCTAATTGTCCTTGAAACTGTGAAGGCACTTAAACAAGTTTAGTATTAACTCTAAACTCCCCATACCCCCTCACTCTAAGGATAGCGGAGTGAGGGGGTATGGGGAGAAGGCAGGAACGGGGTACTGATTGAGAGTGATCAGCCATGATCGCATTGAGTGGCGGTGCTGGCTCGAAGGGCTGAATGGCCTCCTCCTGCACCTATTGTCTATTGTCTATTGTCTATTGTCTGTAACTGAGGATACGCACGAACGCAATAGGAACAGGAACAGGCCATTCAGCCCCGAGTCTGAAGAAAGGTCCCGACCCGAAACACTGCCTGCCCATTCCCTCCACAGATGCTGCCTGACCCGCTGAGCTGTTCCACCAGTTTATTTTTTGCTCAAGATGCCACCATCTGCAACTTCTTGTGTCTCCACCCACTTGCCCCTCAAATCTTTAAGTTTCTCCCATCTCATCGTGAATATATGCCCTCTGGTTATAGAAGATGGACACAGAATGCTGGAGTAACGCAGCAGGTCAGGCAGCATCTCTGGAGAGAAGGAATGGGTGACGTTTCGGGTCGAAACCCTTCTTCAGTTAAGCCTTCCATCAAATTATACCACAACATCCTTATTCATTTTCAGTAACTGTTGAGAAATAGAATCTAGAAAGGCCATGTCCTCCAGTTATAGACTCTCTTACGCTGGGAAAAAGACTCTGGCTATCTACCATCTCTAAGCCCTTCACAATTTCACAAGTCTCAGCTCTCAAAGGTCAATGGCTCAATACTGTACATTGGTACAGAGCAGAGTGAAATTCTTTTCTTTTGCAAACAGTTCAGTTACAAGCCTGCTATACATTAGGCACAATCATACTAAGTGTATGAGTGTAAGATGGTAGACTACACTGAGTCAGTAGACTTGAGTCGTTTTAGGCACCGTCTTGTACACTTCATGTGTAAATTTAAAAAAAATGTTAGAGTGTTAACATCTTCCCTCAGCCTCTTCTGCTCCAGTGAGAGTAAACAGAGATAGTCCAATCTCCCTTTGTCTGAAGGAAGGTCTCGACCCGAAACGTCACCCGTTCCTTCTCTCCAGAGATGCTGCCTGTCCCGCTGAGTTACCCCAGCAATTTGTGTCTATCTTCCCTTTGTAACTAAAATTCTAGTGAACGTCCTGATGAGTGAGGATGAAAGAGGCTTGCAGAGAACAAACCACAGAGTCACGGCGGCACAGCGGTAGAGTTGCTGCCTCACAGCGCCAGAGACCCGGGTTCGATCCTGACTACGGGATGCTGACTGTGTGGTGGTTGTACATTCTCCCTGTGACCACGTGGGATTTCTCCGGTCCCCGCCCACGCTCCAAAGATGTACGGGTTTGCCGGCTAATTGGTTTCTGTAAATTTGCCCCTAGTGTTCAGGATGCGAAAGTGGGATAACATAGAAATAGTGCACAGGGTGATCGATGGTCAGCATGTGTAAGAAAATAACTGCAGATGCTGGTACAAATCGAAGGTATTTATTCACAAAATGCTGGAGTAACTCAGCAGGTCAGGCAACATCTCAGGAGAGAAGGAATGGGCAACGTTTCGGGCCGAGACCCTTCTTCAGACTGATGTCAGGGGGGCGGGACAAAGGAATCAGTGGGTCAGCATGGACTCGGTGGGCCGAAGGGCTCAATGGTTCAATGGTGCAGTCCTGTTTCCACGCTGCATCTCTAAACCAAACTCTAAACAGAAAGCATTGCTTAACTCTGTGGGCACCTTGGTACTCAAGAGGTTAACAGAGTATTACATTCTGTCGAGCCGATTGAAATCTTTTCTTCTGTATTGACATCTAGCCCTAAGGAACTTTAGGTAATTATTCAGATTACATTAAAACAAAGAGCATGAATAACAAAAAGCATTGTTGCTCATTGAACCTTGACACATCGTAATAACTTACAATGTGGCATGGCTTCCCGTCTAAATTGCAAAACAATAAGCTTATGAATGATAATGGATATAATGTCTCCACTGTTCTAAATAAAGCATCTGTGTCTGGAAATATAATCCAGCTCTAAAAATATTTACCTAATAATACATGGCCTTTGTAGATTCTGTTTCTCAACAGATACTGAAAATGAATAAGGGTGTTGTGGTATAATTTGATGGAAGGCATCAAGGTGTAAACTGAACACAGAGTTATGAGACTGGGAAAATACCTGAGCTTCATTGTGTTTTACCTGCTGCCTGGGCCCAGGGCCTCAGACACCTGCTGTCTAATGTAATGGCATTCCGTGTCATTGTGTGGAGGCACCGTGCAATCTCCACCTGTGAGAAAGGCAAGCAAACATTGTGGGAAATCTCCTCCTCCTTGACTGCCTGCCAGTGTTTATCGCAAACCTGTGGCTGCAACCCGCCCCGTGAGTTAATGGGTAAAAGAGAAACTGGTTCCAGGAGTCAAGTACACAGCCCTTTACAAACTTTATGGCATTCACTTATCATCAGATCATCTGACGCACATTGCTTAACTCCTGCTGAAGGCTGTGGGAACCGTTCAGCTCTCACCTGCCCGATCTGACAAGCCACTCGGCTTAACATTAACCCTTAAGTGGACTCGTTCTCGGAAGGTACAAAAATGGACCAGTGATCTTTGTGGCTTGGGCAGCTTCTGACCGCTGATCGCTGCACCAGAGACCTGGGTTAGATCCTGACCTGCTAACGGTGTGGAGTTTGCACGTTCTCCTCCTTAGGTTTACCTCCTTTTTTTAAATCTATTTATTTATTCATTTTTTTGTTTACTTACTTATTTGTTTGTCTATTTATTTATTCATTCATTCATTCATTCATTCATTCATTCATTCATTCATTCATTTATTCATTCATTCATTCATCTATTTATCTATTTATTTATTCATCCAATTTATCTATTTATTTATTTATTTATTTATTTATTTATTTATTTATTTATTTATTTATTTATTTATTTATTTATTTATTTATTTATTTATTTATTTATTTATTTATTTATTTATTTATTTATTTATTTATTTATTTATTTATTTATTTATTTATTTATTTATTTATCTATTTTTCTATTTATTTATTTATCTATCTATTTATTTATTTATTTGTCTATTTATTTACTTATTTATTTCGCCATTTATTTATTTATCTATCTATCTATCTATCTATCTGTCTGTCTGTCTGTCTGTCTGTCTGTCTGTCTGTCTGTCTGTCTGTCTGTCTGTCTGTCTGTCTGTCTGTCTGTCTGTCTGTCTGTCTGTCTGTCTGTCTGTCTGTCTGTCTGTCTGTCTATTTATTTATCTATCTATTTATTTTTCTATTTATTTTTTTTAAAATTTATTTGTCTGTTTATTTATTTATTTACTTGCTTATTTTATTATCAAAAAATGTACTCAATTATTTAAAAACAAAAATATAACCCACCACCAGAATACAATACAAACAAAATTACCAAATGAAACTATTATACAACTATATTACAATCCCTATCCAGGATGTGTCCAGTCCCCCGCGGTGCCCAGCGGCCCCAGAAACCCTCCAGGGTGCCCGTGGACAGCGCGTGGTCCCTCTCCAACACCACCCGGGCGCGGACGCCTCGGTTTACCTCCGGGTGCTCCGGTTTCCTCCCACATCCCAAAGACGTACGGGTTTGTAATTGTCCCCTGAAAATTGCCCTGAGTGCGTAAGAAATGGATGAGAAAGTAGGATAACAGTGTGAACGGGCGATCGATGGTCGGGGTGGACAGGGCGGGCCGAAGGGCTTGTTTCCATGCTGCATCTACTACCTGTTTCATAGAATATAGACAATATAGTCCAGCACAGGCACAGGCACAGGCACAGGCACAGGCACAGGCACAGGCACAGGCCTTACGACCCACAATGTCGGTGCTGAACATGATGCCAAGAACTATTAATCACATCTGCCTGCACATGATCCATATCACTGGGGCTCACGTTGTCGACCGCCCCATGGTGAGCTCAGTCAACTGACCCCAGTCAGGCGGACGACAGCAAACAGAGGAAGCAGAAGCAGAAGCAGCTTCATAACTTCTGCAGCCTCAAACGCAAGAAGAAGTTCCATATCACTCCCATTCCCCGCATACCCATTACTCTGTGTAAAATACTTGTCCCGAAAATCTCGTTTAAACATTGCCCCTCTCACCTTAAAGGTGTGCCCTCTATTCTTTGGCATTTCCACCTTCGGTGAAAGGTCCTGGCTGTTGACACAATCTATGCATCTTGTAATGTTATATACTTCCATTAGGTCCCCCCTCAAACTCCAAAGTTCTCAGGAAAACAATCCAAGTTGGTCCAACTTTGTAGCTTTGTAGCTAATACCCTCTAATCCAGACAGCCATTTTGGTTTCCTATTTAAATGTTGCATTAGATGTTTTAAGATGATTGGCTCTTTGGAAAAGGACAGTGAAGGAAGAAACGTCGCCCATTCCTTCTCTCCAGAGGTGCTGCCTGGCCCAGTGAGTCACTTCACCATTTTGCGTCTATCAAGGAAGAACAGAGAAATGGACAAAACCCCCGACAATGAACAGACGGAAATATAAATTTGCGCGTATAACTTAGAAGCAGGGCTCAGTCTGACAAAGCAGATCCACCTTTCAATTGGATCAGGACTGACCTGATTGTAACTTCAACTCCGCATTCCTGTCTACCCATATTAACCTTTCAGCTACCACTTGCTTATCAAGAATCTAATTACCTCTGCCTTAAAAATATTCAAAGGATTTGCTTCCACCCTTCTTCAGGAGGGGAGTTCCAAGCTCCCCACCCTCAGAGGGGAAAGAATGCGGCAGACTCACGTGGCAGGCTCCATATTGTTAAACCACGATGGAACGAGAAGCATCCATTTCTCCTCGGGCCAAAGGTGAAGGGTGGGCACTGGAGATGGGGGGACGTGCACAAACGTAATGGTGGATAAAAAAGGGAACGGAACGGAAACAATTGAGGATGAGTGATGCGACAAAGGGGAGAATTGCGGAGTGAAGCATTGGGAGGGTGATTTCTTAAAGTGCAAGGCACAATCGTGCAGCTGGTAGAGCTGCTGCCTCACAGCACCAGAGATCCGGGTTCGTACCCGACCTCGGGTGCAGTCCGTGGGGGAATTTGCACATCCACCCTGTGACCCCGTGGGTTTCCTCTTGGTGCTCCGGTTTCCCCCCTCATCCTTAATGATGTGGGGGTTTTTCGCTTAATTGGCCGCTGCAAAAATTGTCCCTCGTCTTTAGGGAGTGGATTCAAAAGCGGGAAAACGTAGCACTGGTGTGAACGGGTGATCAATGATTGGCATGGACTTGGTGGGCACAAGGGAGTGTTTCCATGCTGTATCTCTGAACTAAACTAAACTCAATTTAACTTAACTTAACTCAACTTAAATTAAATTAACTTAACTTAACTTAACTTAACTTAAATTAACTCAACTTAACTTAACTTAACTTAACTTAACTTAACTTAACTTAACTTAACTTAACTTAACTTAACTTAACTTAACTTAACTTAACTTAGCTTAACTTAACTTAACTTAACTTAACTTAACTTAGCTTAACCTTCATCTTCCTTCTTTCTTCCCACCCTCCTCCCCACAATCAATCTAAAGAAAGGTCCCAGCCCGAAACGTCACCTATCCATGTTCTCCAGAGATGCTCTCTGACCCGCTGAGTTACTCCAGTATTTTGGACCTTTTTTTGCATACCAGTACCTGCAGTTCCTTGTTTGCGCATGAAACCTTTAGTGGTGGGTCCTGGAGATCCACAATAAGGGACGGGTAATAAATGCTGGTGTTGATGGTGATGCATACGTCCTGTAGAATGAATGTTAGAAATGTCCACACCAGGTCACGTGAGTTGTGGGGGAATGCAGAAGGGAGGGAGGGTGTTCCATGAGGCCGATGACAGATACAAAAAGCTGGAGTAACTCAGCAGGTCAGGCCGCATCCTCTGGAGTTTCAGGTCAAGACCATTCTGAAGAATCTGAAGATCCTGAAGAAGGGTCACGAATCGGAATGTCACCTGTTCCTTTTCTCCAGAGATGCTGCCTGACCCGCTGAGTTACTCCAAGGTTCGTGTAGGACAATGACTGCAGATGCCGGTACAAATCGAAGGTATCACAAAATGTTGTTGTAACTCAGCAGGTCAGGCAGCATCTAGGAGAGAGGGAATGGGTGACGTTTCGGGTCGAGACCCTTCTTCAGACAGACTCCAAGGTTTTGTTTCTTTGGTGTAAAGCAGCATCTTATCAAAGGCTTCCTGAAAATCCAAGTCAACAACATCCACCGACTCCTTTGTGTATCCTGCTATTTATGTCCCCAAACATTCCAATAGATTTGTCTCTGTAGTTCCTTGCATTCCGATGCATTGAAATTGCCATACCAGGCGTGCTGCACCTGTACGTTTAAAGCCCAGCGATAACATCATGAGGTAGATTGTCAGTTAAAGAGGAAGAGAAATCTGTAATGTTATGCATAAAGATTCCAAGTCCTGGGGCTGGCAGCCAACAGAAACTGAGACACAACAGACAGGGTTCAGGAACTAGATAAGCGATCATTTTCCAATGTTCTGTAGATTCTGGATCAGTTCCTGTGGATTGGAGGGTGGCTAATGTTATCCCACTTTTTAAGAAAGGAGGAAGTGAGAAAGCAGGGAATTATAGGCCTTTTAGCCTGACATCGGTGGTGGGGAAGACACTGGAGTCGATTATTAAAGATGTAATAGTGGCGCATTTGGGTAGCAGTAACAGGATCGGTCCAAGTCAGCATGGATTTATGAAGGGGTAATCTTGCTTGACTTATCTTCTGGATTTTTTGAGGATGTAACAAGTAAAATGGATAAGGGACAGCCAGTGGATGTAGTGTATCTGGATTTTCAGAAAGCCTTTGATAAGGCCCCACACAAGAGGTTAGTGGGCAAAATTGGAGCACATGGTATTGGGGGTAGGGTATTGACATAGATAGAAAATTGGTTGGCAGACAGGAAACGAAGAGTAGGAATTAACAGGTCCCTTTCAGAATGGCAGGCAGTGACTGGTGGGGTGCCGCAAGGCTCGATGCTGGGACCGCAGCTATTTACAATATATATTAATGATTTAGATGAAGGAATTAAAAAGTTTGCAGGTGACACAAAGCTGGGTGGCAGTGTGAACTGTGAAGAGGATGCTATGAGGATGCAGGTTGACTTGGACAGGTTGGGTGAGTGGGCAGATGCATGACAGATGCAGTTTAATGTGGATAAATGTGAGGTTATCCACTTTGGAGGCAAGAACGGGAAGGCAGATTATTATCTGAATGGTGTCAGATTCGGAAAAGGGGAAGTGCTTGGACTTGTACATCAGTCACTGAAAGTAAGCATGCAGGTACAGCAGGCAGTGAAGAAAGTTAATGACATGTTGGCATTCATAACGAGAGGATTTGAGTATGAATTTGAGTATGAGCAAAGAGGTCCTTCTATATTTGTACAGGGCCCTGGTGAGACCACACCTGGAGTATTGTGTGCAGTTTTGGTCTCCTAATTTGAGGCAGGACATTCTTGCTATTGAGGGAGTGCAGCGTAGGTTCACGAGGTTAATTCCCGGGATGGCGGGAGTGTCGTATGATGAAAGAATGGAACGACTGGGCTTGTATTCACTGTAAATTAGAAGGATGAGAGGGGATCTTATAGAAACATATAAAAAAGGGATTGGGCATGCACGATGCAGGAAACATGTTCCCGATGTTGGGGGAGTCCTGAACCAGGGGCCACGGATAAAGAATAAGGGGTAGGCCATTTAGAACTGAGATGTAGAAAAACATTTTTACCCAGAGCGTTGTGAATTTGTGGAATTCTCTGCCTCAGAAGGCAGTGGAGGCCGATTCACTGGATGCATTCAAAAGAGAGTTAGATAGAGCTCTTCGGGCTCGTGGAATCAAGGGATATGGGGAGAAGGCAGGAACGGGGTATTGATTGTGGATGGTCAGCCATGATCACATTGAATGGCCGTGCTGGCTCAAAGGGACGAATGGCCTCCTCCTGCACCTATTTTCTATGTTTCTATGTTTCTAAGTACTTAATTAAGATTCATGTCAGCCCTAAATAAATGGTGAAGCAGACTCAATTAATGAACTACAACTTGGCGTTGAATAGAATTATTCCCACCAAACGCACCACCAAGCTCAAGGTTCTGAGTCAGGCTACGACCCTTTGCAACTGGATCCTTGACTTGCACTATGGAACCCTTCTTCAGAATGTTGCCTGACCTGCTGAGTTCCTCCAACACTTTGTGTCGATTTTTGTAAACCAGCATCCCCAGTTCCTTCTTTCTACAGGACAACAGCGGATGCTATCTCACTGGCTTGGCTTTCAACACGATTATCCCCTCCGAGCGTGTCACCAAGCTTCAAGTCCTAGGCCTCTGTACCACCCTTTGCAACTGGACCCTTGACTTCCTCATACAACACAATACAATACAATACAATATATCTTTAGTGTCATTGTACAGGGGTACAACGAGATTGGGAATGCGCCTCCCATACGATGCAATAAATTAATTAGCTAATCAGTATAAATTTAGACAACCCAGTGAAACAAAATTAGAAACAGGTTTAAAACAGAATAATGTTCAAGTATCATAACATATCATATATATACAGCGCGGAAACAGGCCTTTTCGGCCCACCAAGTCCGCGCCGCCCAGCGATCCCCGCACATTAACACTATCCTACACACACTAGGGACAATTTTTTTACATTTACCCAGTCAAATTAACCTACATACCCGTACGTCTTTGGAGTAGGTCTGTGCCGGTTCGCTGTGCGATGTGACCATCCGGCTCAGCAGGACCGGTTCATAGCAGCTACGGCCCTGGGGATTAAACTGTTCCTGAGTCTGGAGGTGCGGGCTTAGAAGGCCTTGTAGCGTCTGGTAGAATTTCGAACAGACTATTGCAGGGGTGTGAGGAGTTTTGTGGATGCTGGTGGCTTTTCTGAGGCATCGTGTGTTGTAGATGCCCGCCAAGGCTAGTAGCTGCGTTCCGATAGTCTTCTGAGCTCTTTGGACTACCCGCTAAAGAGCTTTCCTCTCTGCCTCCGTGCAGCTGAGATACCACACAGGGATGCCATGCGTTAGGATGCTCTCTATGGTGCAGCGGTAGAAGGTCCTCATCAGCCGACCTTAACCAGTGCAGGTTGGAAACAGTCCCTTCGGCCCACCGTGTCCGCACCGACCAGCGATCCCCGCACGCTAACGCTACCCTACGCACACGCGGGACAATTTTCATTTTTTACCAAGCCAATTAACCTACAAACCTGTAGGTCTTTGGAATATGGGAGAGGAAGCCGAAGATCTCGGAGAAAACCCACGCAGGTCACGGGGAGAACGTACAAAACTCCGTACAGACGAGCGCCCGTAGTCAGGATCGAACCCGGATCCCCGGAGCTGTAAGGCAGCAGCTCTACCATTGGTCAGCCATGCTGTGGGGGACATCAGTAGTAGACCACATCCTTGGTTACGGCTCACCCCACTAACCGCCACCATACCGCAAGATGCATTCCACCCCTCCCGTCGAGGGCAGGGAGCCCAGCCCAACATGGGTGGGGCTGCCGAAGGTGGTATGTGAACTGGCCAAGCACCTGACAATGGCATTCCAGCCAGTCTCCAGTGACAGATTCATTCGGGGAGACTGACGAGAGTGACGTTGACATTTTTCAACAGGGAACCAAAGATTAAAAGCAGTCGCGGAGAATAATGTCAAATTACAAGTTAGGTCAGTTCTGCTGCATTTTTTACATTGATGGTTGCCACGCAAAGTTTACTGCTCACCTGAGAAGTGATCTATTTGAGACTTATCCTTCTCAGGAAGTTATTGTTCACTTGGTTTTTTTCTCTCGCTTATTTCCTCCTTGAGGGCGTGCAGCGTAGGTTTACTAGGTTAATTCCCGAAATGGCGGGACTGTCATATGTTGAAAGACTTGTATACACTGGAATTTAGAAGGATGAGAGGGGATCTTATCGAAACGTATAAGATTATTAAGGGGTTGGACACATTAGAGGCAGGAAACATGTTCCCAATGTTGGGGGAGTCCGGAACAAGGGGCCACAGTTTAAGAATAAGGGGTAGGCCATTTAGAACAGAGATGAGGAAAAACTTTTTCAGTCAGAGAGTTGTGAATCTGTGGAATTCTCTGCCTCAGAGGGCAGTGGAGGCCAATTCTCTGAATACATTCAAGAGAGAGCTGGATAGAGCTCTTAAGGATAGCGGAATCAGGGGATATGGGGAGAAAGCAGGAACGGGGTACTGATTGAGAATGATCAGCCATGATCACATTGAATGGCGGTGCTGGCTCGAAGGGCCGAATGGCCTTCTCCTGCACCTATTGTCTATTGTCTAATCTCTTTCCCGAATGTTCAGCGGCTTCTCCTGAACCCTCCACCACCTCTCCACTCCTCCTGTAGGGGGTCATTCCATGCCTGACCACAGAGTACCGAAAGACACTCCAGCATCCCAACGGTGTACGATACGATACGATACGATACGATACGACACGATACACTACGATACGACACGATACACTACGATACGATACGACACGACACGACACGCTACGATACGCTACGATACGACACGACACGCTACGATACGATACGATACGACACGATACGATACGATACGATACGATACGATACGCTACGCTACGATACGATACGATACGATAGAACTTTATTTATCCCAGGAGGGCAATTGATTTGCCAACGGTCATTAAAAAAACACAAAATACATGGAACATGCATTTAAAGTGACAAATGGAAAGGCTTGGGTGATGTGCAAAGATTGGGGAGGGGAGGGGGTGGGGGAGTGGGGGAGTCAGTCTACCCCTTAACAGAAGGGGGAGGAGTTGTACAGTGTGATGGCCACAGGGAAGAGGGGTCTCCTGTGGCGTTCTGTGGTGCATCTCGGTGGAACCAGTCTGTTGCTGAAGGTTACTCCTCAGGTTGACCGGTGTGTCATGGAGGGGGTGGGCTGTATTGTCCAGAATGCTCCACGGTTTGAGGAGCATCCTCCCCTCCGAGACCACCTCACATGAACCCAACTCCGCCCCCAGGACGTAGCCAGCCTTCCTGATGAGCTTGTTGATCCTATTGGTGTCCGTGGCCTTCGCCCTGCTGCCCCAGCGCAAGTCAGCGAAGAAGATGGCACTGGCTACCACCGATTGGTAGAACATCTGCAGCATCTCACTGCAGACATTGATGGAGCGGAGCCTTCTGAAAAAGTACAGCCGTCCCTGTCCCTTGTTGTACAGGGCCCCAGCGTTCCTGAGCCAACATCGGTGAACCACCCCTGGTGATGACCACAGGAGAAGGGATAGAAAACCCGGTTGAGTGTTGCCACATCAACAGCTTCTCGCTCATCAGCAACAAAACCAAGGAACCCATCGCTGTCTTCAGATAGGGGGAGGAGTTGTACAGTGTGATAGTGTGTTACAGTTTTGAATGGTGGGTCGACGGAGGAGAGAGTACACCGGCGGGTTGCATTGTGGTCTGCTACGGTAATTCCAAGGCACTGGAATGCAAAAGGGTGCTGAGAGCTGTGGACTCATCATCGGCACAGCCTCCCCACCAATTGAAAGCATCTACATGAGGCACCGCCGAAGAAAGTAGCATCTGCCGTCAAAGATCCCCACCATCCCCAAAACTCAGTCCACGGAGGATCACAGTTAGATACTAAAAGCTGGAGTAACTTGGCGGGACAGGCAGCAGCTCTGGAGAGAAGGAATGGCAGACGTTTCAGGTCGAGACCCTTCTTCAGGTCATCCTTGTCGCGGTCAGTGCTGTGCAGTGTTCACGAGCCTGATGTTTGCTGGAACGAAGCTGCACTTGATCTTGGCGATCCCAGTTTCCGGGCCCCTTCACCCTCCTCCCGATGGGAGGGAGCAGAACGAGAGCGTGGCCAGGGCGGCGTGGGGGTCTGATGATATTGGCCGCATTTCTGGCTTTGGTCAACGATCAGGCAGCGCGATGGTACACGGCTCAATACAGTGGCCTTGAGCAGATCCTGCAGGGGTCCAGCCTTTAGCTGGCGGTCGACCCGCAAGCCCTGCGTGTTTCCGGCCCTCGTGGAGTGCCTGGGAAAAAGCACATCGTGCAGCTGGGAGGGACAAACAGACAGAGCCCTTCAGAGTTCACGTTGCACGGGTCTTTGTTGTGGGGGAAGTGTAGATTCCCAGCACAGGAAATCTTCGCTAAAGCAGACATCCTGAAGGTGGTTCAGACAAGAGTGGGAATGGAAATGTGGACCACAACAGGTGCTGAGCATCTGTTGGTGTTGTGTTGCCCAAGGATTAAGCAGGCTGTCAAACGATCAATGGGCCCATTCAGAGGGCGAACAAGCAGTGGGGCCGAGCTCACATGGGAAACGAACCTGCTTTGTTTGTTTAATAAACATCCTTTTTCTGTCCCATTCCCGCCACCTCAACCACCCTCCCCCTCTCCCTCCATTCTCCTCCCCATTCCCAGACTTCCCATCGCGATGTTCTTTTCTGACTTGAGGATTTCCTTCTCCGCTCCAGCTGTGGAATTGTAGCTTCGTTTAGTATTTTTAACTTTAGTTTAGGGATACAGCGCGTAAACAGGCCTATCGATCCCCCACACACCAACACTACCCCACACACACACGAGGGCCAATTTACATTTTTACCAAAGCCAATTAACCTGAAAAACCTGTACATCTTTGGAGTGTGGGAGGAAACCGCAGCGCCCGGGGAAAAACCCACGCAGGTCACGGGGAGAACGTGCAAACTCCGTACAGACAGCACCTGTGGTCGGAATCGAACCTGGGTCCCTGGCGCTGTGAGGCAGCAACTCTACCGCCGCGCCACCGTGTATGAATGTAAATGGAAATAATAATTCAATAAATCTGATGTTAAATAGAAAGGCCAGGGTTTGCAACAGAAAGTATGAAACTACCTGCTTGGCGTTAATATACTAGGGTCATTGTGGGGCTTCCCAGCGTGATGAGGCGTGATCTTACAGACGTGTAGGGGATAGACAGGGTGTATGCGGGAGGAAAGTGGAGCACTTGGAGAAAACCCGTGTGGTCATGGAGAGAACGTACAAACTCTGTACAGACAGCACCCTTCGTCAGGATGGAACCCGGGTCTCCGGCGCTACAAGGCAGCAACTCTAACGCTGTGCCACCGTGCCGCCCTGCTTATGGAGGAAGTGGAGTGGAAGGCACGGTGGCGCAGCGGTAGAGTTGCTGCCTTACAGCGAATGCAGCGCCGGAGACTCAGGTTCGATCCTGACTACGGGCGCTGTCTGAACGGAGTTTGTACGTTCACCCCGTGACTTGCGTGGGTTTTCTCAGAGATCTTCGGTTTCCTCCCACACTCCAAAGACGTACAGGTTTGTAGGTTAATTGGCTGGGCAAATGTTTTTTAAAAATTGTCCCTAGTGGGTGTAGGATAGTGTTAGTGTGCGGGGATCGCTGGGCGGCACGGACCCGGTGGGTCGAAGGGCCCGTTTCTGCGCTGTATCTCTAAATCTAAAAAAATCTAGAGGCATTGGTGTTCTTTCTTGGCCCAGGACCACTCACGGTGATACTTCCACTTCGGAACCTAAAACCCTCCATTTTGTCACCATTGGTACACTGAGTACAACAATAGGGTCTCGACCCGAAACGTCACCCATTCCTTCTCTCCTGAGATGCTGCCTGACCTGCTGAGTTACTCCAGCATTTTGTGAAATAAATACCTTCGATTTGTGCCAGCGCCTGCAGTTATTTTCGTACGCTGAGTATAACATTGGTACAATGGTACAACATTTGGAGCGTGCACACCAACTCAAGTGCATCTCACGTACACAAGTTTGTAGATGGGGTGGGGGACTCTGGTCATCTTCACCTACACTGGGCAAGGATGCTGATACCAACTGGATGGACCTCCCTCCTTTACTCCACTCGCTGGAGTTTAGAAGGTTGAGGGGGGACCTCATGGAATCTTACAGAATAATGAAAGGCATAGATAGAGTGGATGTGGGAAGGATGTTTCCACTGGTGGGAGAGTCTAAGACCAGAGGCCATTGCCTCAGAATTAGAGGGCGCTCTTTTAGAAATGAAGTGAGGAGGAACTTCTTTAGAAAGAGGGCAGTTAATCTGTGGAACCCATTGCCACAGAGGGCTGTGGAGGCCTAGTCGGTGGATGTTTTGAAGGCATGGACACACAAATTCTCGATTAGAACGGGTGTCAAAGGTTGTGGGGAGAAGGCAGGAAAGTGGAATTAAGAGGCGGAGATCAGCCATGATTGATTGGCGGAGTGGGCTCGATGGGCCAAATGGCCTAATTCTACTCCTATAACTTGTGAACTTTGTGCAGTCCCGTACCGATCAAGGACCTGCCGAAACGCCACCCATTCCTTCAATCCAGAGATGCTGCCTGTCCCGCCGAGCTACTCCAGCATTGAGTGTCTACCTTCGGTGTAAACCAGCATCTGCGGTTCCTTCCTGCACGAGGATCTGAACTCCCAACTTTCCGACGTCATTCAATGGAATTAGAATCAGCCAGGCCTCCAGCAACGCCTCCCAGGCTGATTCTAATTCCAAAGTGGGCAAAGGTGACACCTTCACCCAGGAGGTGGAAGGAGATAATACGATAATTATCCCCCAGATATTCTAGAACTATGGCCTCAGAGCAAGGCTCTGCTGCAACTAACGCCTGTCTGCACAGACAATAGCAAGCATTTCCCTCCACCGCTCCCCACGATCGGCACATCCCTGACGGACGAGCTCCACACTTCACCCCAGTTCTGCCTGGATCTCTCCTTCTTTTCTCCGTACAGAAGTGGGAAGATGGAACCAATCACAGCAACCTCCAGTGCGTCCCTCGGCACGTCCTCCTGCAGTCTGGAGTGGGCCAGTCGGCAACGTTCCCAGACGGACGTCTCTCTCTGCCGGGGGACCAGCAAGGTTCGGGGAGACCGGAGAGAAGGTCTATCCGCCATCGCTGATGGTCTTCCCGCGGCGCTTGACGTCTGCCTCCGAGTGTGTCCCTGGGTACAGAGGTGGATCAGGGAAGTCCTCTGTTACACGTGTAGGATGGGACCGCAGATGCTGGTCGGAACCAAGGATAGACGCAAAAAGCTGCAGTAACTCAGCGGGATGGGCAGCATCTCTGGAGAGAAGGAACGGGTGACGTTTCGGGTCGAGGCCCTTCTTCAGACTGGTTAGGGATCAGGGAAACGAGAGATATAGACGGTGATGTGGACAATAGACAATAGACAATAGACAATAGGTGCAGGAGGAGGCCATTCAGCCCTTCGAGCCAGCACCGTCATGCAATGCGATCATGGCTGATCACTCTCAATCAGTACCCCGTTCCTGCCTTCTCCCCATACCCCCTCACTCCGCTATCCTTAAGAGCTCTATCCAGCTCTCTCTTGAAAGCATCCAACGAACTGGCCTCCACTGCCTTCTGAGGCAGAGAATTCCACACCTTCACCACTCTCTGACTGAAAAAGTTCTTCCTCATCTCCATTCTAAATGGCCTACCCCTTATTCTTAAACTGTGGCCCCTTGTTCTGGACTCCCCCAACATTGGGAACATGTTTCCTGCCTCTAATGTGTCCAATCCCCTAATTATCTTATATGTTTCAATAAGATCCCCCCTCATCCTTCTATATTCCAGTGTCAGACTGAAGAAGGGTCTCGACCCGAAACGTCACCCATTCCTTCTCTCCTGAGATGCTGCCTGACCTGCTGAGTTACTCCAGCATTTTGTGAATAAATACCTTCGATTTGTACCAGCATCTGCAGTTATTTTCTTATACCAGCTGCCCAAGCGAAATATGAGATGCTGTTCCTCCAATTTGTGTTTAGCCTCACCCTGACAATGGAGGAGACCTGGGACAGAAAGGTCTGTGTGGGAATGGAGAAATCTGCTACATGACTGCTCTGTGGAACCGTGAGTGGAGCCTTGCATCTTTCTCTAGAAACCATCTTTGCAAATCCACACTCTGAAGAGGTGGGCAACCATCTCCTCTCCACAGCAGTTAGAATGGAAGTGAGTCATCTTCAATCCCAGGCGAACTGCCTCAAGGACAAAAAGAAACGCAGGTTGCAAAGGTATTCTTTTGTCAACTTGAGCGGCGTGGAATTAACGGTTATAAATTCTAATTGGGAGTCAAAGGAGAGGCAGGCTCTCAAGTTATTGAGTGGCAGTTTATGGGAGCTGAGTGATTCGTCCCGTATCGGCAGATGACTTCCTTATCTCTTCAACGGAGTTTGATGTGGCCCATCACTGCCATTATTGTTTCAACCCTTGAAACGGGCGACAAAGGAGGAGCAGGAAGTGAGAGTCATTATCGGGTGTTGCACAAAGTTTAAATGGGGCAAAGATTGGCTCTTATCAATAAAAAAGGATTTGGAAATGAGGGAGATTAAATTGCCCGCCCTCACAATGAAGAAAGGCCGAGAGATTTCCTGAGGCTATTGGCCTTTCACATTTGATTATTGCTACCGTTCCGTTCAACATTAGAGTTTGTCTGAGGCCATATCCAGCCCAGGAAAAGTCAATCAATAACTGGTCGTATCCCAACCTATCTGCACCTGAATATCAATAGTCAATAGTCAATAGTCAATAGTCAATAGTCGTTTATTTGTTACATCCACATAAATGTGTAGTAAAATGAAACATTACCCGCAGTTGAACAATAAGACCAATAAGATTAATCAATAAAAATGCAATAACACATACAATCACAACTAACACCAAACAAAAAGAAACATCCATCACAGTGAGTCTCCTCCAGTCCCTCCTCACTGTGATGGAAGGCCAGAATGTCTTTTTCTCTTCCCCTGCCGTCTTGTCCCGCGGTCAGGCTGTTGGAGTTGCCACGTCGGGGCGGTCGGAGCTCCCGATATTGAAGCCCCCGCTGGGCGGTGAAAAATCCCGCGGCCTATTTCAGGCCGCGCCGGATGGTGAAAGGTCCGTGGCGGGCCGACCCAAGCCCTGCAATTCGGGGCGGGCGAACACGCTGCCTCTGCCGCTGCCGGAGCTCCCGATGTCGGCCCCCATCCAGGGGCCTGCGGGCTTCCGACGTCCACGCGGACCGCGCCGGAGCCTCCGGAGACGAGTCGCAGCCGTTCCCGCAGCATTCGCAGGCAGCCAGCGCCGCAGGTGGTGAGTCCGGGCCGTGGGCTCTGCGAACCAGAGCCCCAGGTGGTCCCAGGTGCATGGCCGGTGGTAGGCCGCAGCGGGAACGGAGACACGACACAGAACAAAGGTCGCGTCTCCGTTCTGGAGAGATAATGTTACAGTTCCCGTTCCCTCCCACCCCCCCCCCCCCCCCAAAACATAACATACAACACTACATCATATTAAAACTACAATTCAGACAAAAACAACAAAAAACACAAAAGACAGACGGACTGCAGGCAAAGTGCTGGAGTAACTCAGCAGGCTGGGCAGCATCTCGGGAGAGAAGGAATGGGTGACGTTTCGGCTGAAGAAGGGTCTCGACCCGAAACGTCACCCATTCCTTCTCTCCCGAGATGCTGCCCGACCTGCTGAGTTACTCCAGCACTTTGTGAATAAATACCTTCGATTTGTACCAGCCGCTGCAGTTATTTTCTTATACTACCTGAATATGAGGTACTGTGTTACCTGAATATGAGGTGCCTGTTATATTGCTGCTGCTGCTGCTGCAAGCGAGAATTTCATTGTGTGCAGGAAGGAACAGCAGATACTGGAAGACAGTGAAATAGAGCGATACGGAACAAATTAATGAAAGATATGAAGCATATATCTCCAGGAAGGAACTGCAGATGCTGGTTTAAACCAAAGATACTGTAGACACAAAGAGCCGGAATAACTCAGCAAGACAAGCAGCATTTCTGGAGAGAAGGAATGGGTGACATTTCGGGTCTCGGCCTGAAATGTCACCCATTCCTTCTCTCCAGAGATGCTGCTTGTCTCACTGAGTTACTCCAGCGTTTTGTGTCTATCTTAAACATATATCTCAATATCATCATCTATATCTCTCGTATCCCTGACTCTCAGTCTGATGAAGGGTCTCGACCTGAAACATCACCCATTCCTTTTGTCCAGAGATGCTGTCTAACCCGCTGAGTTAATCCAGCTTTTAGCGTCTATCTACGAATTTCATTGTACCTTTGTAGACTTTACTTTAGACTTTACAGATTCAGTGGAAACAGGCCCTTCGGCCCACCAGGTCCACGCTGATCAGCGACAATAGCGCTATCCGACGCACTCGGGACAATTTGCAATTAAGAGAAGCCAAGTAACCTACCAAACCTGTACATCTTTGGAAGGTGGGAGGAAACTGGAGCACCCTGAGAAAACCCACGCGGTCACGGGGAGAAGGTACAAACTCCGCACAGACAGCGCCCACAGTCGGGATTGAACCCGGGTCTCTGGCGCCGTAAGGCAGCAACTCTACCGCTGTGCCACCTGTGCTGCTCTCATTCATTTTCGGGACATTTGCCAATAAAACACTCGTGACTCGTGACTCATGAATATTCGAAGAAAGCAGAATTTACAGTGCTGCCAGAAATGTCATTTAAACGAGTATTATTTGTGGGTGTAGCCAAGAGCAGGCCAAATAATGTCCCAATCATAAAGGCAATGGAATATAATAATTAAACACTGGCATAGACCATTTGTGGTACTGATTGAGAATGATCAGCCATGATCACATTGAGTGGCGGTGCTGGCTCAAAGGGCCGAATGGCCTACTCCTGCACCTATTGTCTATTGTCTATTGTCTATTGTGTGTGAGTGTGCCAATGTGTGTTAGTGTGTGCTTGTGATTGTGTGTGTTAGTTTGTGTTTTGCGATTTTGTCTGTGTGTGTGTCTGTGAGTGTGCCAGTGTGTGGTCCCAATGGATCCAACTCCACTAATGCAGATAGCAGATGCTGTTAGTCTGAAGAAAGGTCTCGACCCGAAACGTCGCCCACTCCTTCTCTCGTGAGATGCATTTAAGAGAGAGCTAGATAGAGTTCTTAAGGATAGCGGAGTCAGGGGGTATGGGGAGAAGGCAGGAACGGGGTACTGATTGAGAATGATCAGCCATGATCACATTGAATGGCGGTGCTGGCTCAAAGGGCCAAATGGCCTATTACTGCACCTATTGTCTATTGTCTATTGCCATTTAGTCCCTCAAAACTGTCAACAAGCTGATTCTAGGATAGCTAATAATCGAACAGCATGGGAACAGGCCCTTCGGCCCACCCCATCATGCTGAATATCAGCCACCTCTTTAAATCTGTCCTACATTATTCCCATTTATAATTTCTCCATGTTCTCCTAAACTCTTCCTGGCTTCTATCGGCAACCCACACAAGGAGTGATTTACAGCTGCCAATTTATCTACTGACCTGCGCATTTTTGGGACAGAGTTGCAGTCACACAACACGGAAACAGGCCATTCAGCCAGCTCGTCCCTGCCGACCATCTAAACGAGCCCCATTTTGCCGCGTTTGTCCCATATCCCTCTAAACCTTGTTCAGGAAATGCAGATGCTGGTTTAAACCGAAGGTAGACACAAAAAGCTGGAGTAACTCAGCAGATGCTGCTTGACCCCTTGAGTTACTCCAGCTTTTTGCGTCTATTTTCCCTCTAAACCTTCTCTACCCGTGTACCTGTCGGTACGTGTACCAGCTAGTTGTTACTGTATCTGCCTCAACCACCTCAAGGACATTCCATATACCCCCCCCCCCACCCTCTGTATGAACATCGGGCCCCTTGGGTTCCTTTTAAATGTTCCTCCTCTCACCTTATTCCAATACCGTCTAGTTCTTGAGGGGGAAAAAAAAACCTAGGTTTACTAGGTTAATTCCCGGAATGGCGGGACTGTCATATGTTGAAAGACTGGAGCGACTAGGCTTGTATACACTGGAATTTAGAAGGATGAGAGGGGATCTTATCGAAACGTATAAGATTATTAAGGGTTTGGACACGTTAGAGGCAGGAAACATGTTCCCAATGTTGGGGGAGTCCAGAACCAGGGGCCACAGTTTAAGAATAAGGGGTAAGCCATTTAGAACAGAGATGAGGAAAAACTTTTTCAGTCAGAGAGTTGTGAATCTGCGGAATTCTCTGCCTCAGAGGGCAGTGGAGGCCAATTCTCTGAATGCATTCAAGAGAGAGCTGGATAGAGCTCTTAAGGATAGCGGAGTCAGGGGGTATGGGGAGAAGGCAGGAACGGGGTACTCATCATCATCATATCATATATATACAGCCGGAAACAGGCCTTTTCGGCCCTCCAAGTCCGTGCCGCCCAGCGATCCCCATACATTAACACTATCCTACACCCACTAGGGACAATTTTTACATTTACCCAGCCAATTAACCTACATACCTGTACGTCTTTGGAGTGTGGGAGGAAACCGAAGATCTCGGAGAAAACCCACGCAGGTCACAGGGAGAACGTACAAACTCCTTACAGTGCAGCGCCCGTAGTCAGGATCGAACCTGAGTCTCCGGCGCTGCATTAGCTGTAAAGCAGCAACTCTACCACTGCGCTACCGTGCCGCCCATTGAGAATGATCCGTACTGATTGAGAATGATCAGCCATGATCACATTGAATGGCGGTGCTGGCTTGAAGGGCCGAATGGCCTCCTCCTGCACCTATTGTCTATTGTCTATTGTCCAGGGAATTCACCCTATCTATGTCCCTCATGATTTCACACACCTCCATAAGATCATCTCTCAGCCATGTGTACTCCAAAGAATATAGTCCTAGCCTGCCAAAGCATCTCCCTTTGTTCAGGCCCTTGAGTTCTGGCAACATCCTTGAATACGTTCTCTGCGCTCTTCGAGCTTAATGGCTTTTTTCCTGTCGTAGGGTGACCAGAAATGAACACAATGGGCTTCATGTTCGGAAGTTACAGGAGCAGAATTAGGCCATTCAGTCCATCAAGTCTACTCCGCCATTGAATCATGGCCGGCCTATCATCCCCTCTCAACCCCCTTCTCCTGCCTTCCCCCCCATGACCCCAGACACCTGTACTGATCAACTTGAATGCTCTGTCTAAACAGCAACAGGTGGGGGGGGGGGGGAGTTAAATCCAAGTAATTGAATCAGTCTGGACCGTCTTCAGAAACAGCAGTGGCTGGCGACTGACATCAAAACCTGTTGAGTTCATTAATGTCCTTCAGTGGTGGGAACCTCCCTCACCTGGTCTGGTTCATGTGGGACGTCAGCTCTCTCATTGTCTTCTTTAACTCAGTTCCGGGGGGGGGGGGGTTAGGGATGGGCATACCTGCTGGCATTGCCAACGATGCCAACACCCACTGAACTAATTATTAGATGTCTGCATGGAGCAGCTCTCTGAGAATGGGGGACCTGTCCCCACCGTGTTACATGGTGGATTCAGCCTCTTGGTCCAAAGCCAGGTGGGTTGTCATTGCATCCGGCCCTCACTCCTCTGAATGGTGGCACCCAGGCCATGAAGATTAGATAAGAACATGGTAACCTATTTGCCCTTTATTCCATATTCATCGTTTTATTTGTTACTCAATGTTTCCATATTTTTAATGACCTTAGTTTAATTTAATTTAATTTAGTTTACTGAGTTCAGTTTAGTTGAGTTTAGATTAGTTTAGTTTAGTTTCGTCTACTGCGGCACGGTGGCGCAGCAGTAGAGTTGCTGCCTTACAGCGAATGTAGCGCCAGAGACTCAGGTTCGATCCTGACTACGGGCGCCGTCTGTACGGAGTTTGTATGTTCTCCCCGTGACCTGCGTGGGTTTTCTCCAAGATCTTCGGTTTTCTCCCACACACCAAAGGCGTACAGGTATGTAGGTTAATTGGCTTGGTAAATGTTTTTTTTTAAATGTCCCCAGTGTGTGTCGGATAGTGTTAGACAATAGCTGCAGGAGGAGGCCATTCGGCCCTTCGAGCCAGCACCACCATTCAATCATTCTCAATCAGTACCCCGTTCCTGCCTTCTCCCCATACCCCTTGACTCCGCTATCCTTAAGAGCTCTATCTAGCTCTCTCTTGAATGCATTCAGAGAATTGGCCTCCACTGCCTTCTGAGGTAGAGAATTCCACTTAATGTTAATGTGCGGGGATCGCTGGTCGGCGATGATCTGATGGGCCTGTTTCCGCGCTGTATCTCTAAACTAAACTAAACTAGATACAGGGCAGAAACAGGCCCTTCGGCCCCCCCGGGTCCGCACCGACCAGTGATCCTCGCATTTAATTTAGTTTAGTTTGGTTTCGTTTGGTTTAGTTTAAAGGTACAACAGGCCCTTCAGCCACGCCACGCCGACCATCGATCGCCCTTTCACACTGATTCGATGCTATCCCACTTTCGCATCCACTTCCTACACGCACGCAACAATGCACAGCGGTCAATTAACCCACGATCCCGCATGTCTTTGGGACGTCAGAAGAAACTGGGGCACCCGGAGGAATCGCTGGTTGTCACAGGGAGAACGTGCAAACTCCACACAGAGAGCACCCGAAGTCAGGATTGAACCTGTGTGCCTGGCTCTAACAGCTGCACCCCTGTGCCACCCTAAATGCTTTGACGACCAGTGGTTTTTAATCGTACGATAAGATACGATACGATGCGATAGAACTTTATTCATCCCCGGGGGGAAATCATCGAGCTTTAAAGCACATAAACCACCCGTTCATGCCCCATCTATGCTAGTCCCATTTGCCTGTGTTTGGCCCACATCCCCTCAAATATTTTCCAACCTTTGTATCTGTCCAGCTCTCTCAAAATGTTGTTATTGTACCTGCCTCAACTGATCCCTCCGGCAGCTCGATCCATATACCCACCACCCTCTGTGGGAATGACTTCCAAGAAATATTTCCAGCTATATTAAGAGTTTTTACATATTTCCCAATGTTTGTTCTGCAGGTATTTCCGTTAATTCTGGCAGCAGAATCGCTCCAGACTTTTCATTGCCTTCAGCAGACAGGACTCCGCACTGAATTCCCTCTTTTATGTTCTCTCTCTCTCTCTCTCTCTCTTCCTTTACCTCTCTCCTCCTCACTCTCTGCACCTCCTCCCTTCACTCAATCATTTTCCCCCTCTCCCTATTTCTCTCCTTACCTCCTTCCCCCCCTCTCTCTCCCTCTCTAGCCATTTCCCTCCAATTACCACTTCTCTCTTTCCTTCTGTCTGTCCCTCTCTTTCTCCCTCGCTCTCTCCCTATATCTCTTGGGTTACAGATACCTATTTGAGTGTGATTAATGTATGTTGCCTCTTATCTTATTTTGTTTATTATGCATTGTCCATGTGTGTTGTGTTTACAGGCTTGTATGCTGCTGCAAGTAAGAATTTCATCTGCAATTCTCTGGTTCAGAATTTCATTGTTCTGCTTGTCAGTACATATTACAATCAGTGTGAAGAAGGGTCCCGATCCGAAAAGTTACCTATCCATTTTCTCCAGAGATGGACATAAAGGGCTGGAGTAACTCAGCGGGTCAGGCAGCGTCTCTGGAGAAAAGGAATAGGTGGCGTTGTCGGGTCGAGACGCTTTTTCAGACTTGCTCTCCACAGATGCTGCCCGACCCATTGAGTTGCTCCAGCATTTTGTGTCTATCTTTGACAATTAAAGACTCTTGACTCTCTGTTCCCCTCGTCTCTCTCTCCCTCTCTCTCTCTCCCTCCCCTAGCTGCCTGCATGATGCTGAAGCATATTCAAGCTCAGTCCACATCACTGTCTGTGTATCACCCACTGACCACATTGCCGTCTGGCTGGGATGCCCCTTTGAGTGTGGAATACACTGAAGCTAAGGCAGATAATGGGAGATGTCACTTCATTAGTGAGAGGGAGGAAATGCAGCACCTCGGAAGACAATTGCTGATTATGTCCTCACACTGCAAGTGACAGGAGGTAATGATGGACACTTAACAAAGCCCCGTCTCTCTCCCTCTCTGCTTTTATCCACCCTCTCTCTGTGACTCGGACAGGTTGAGTGAGTGGGCAGATGCATGGCAGATGCAGTATAATGTAGATAAATGTGAGGTTATCCACTTTGGCAGCAAAAACAAGGAGGCAAATTATTATCTCAATGGTGTCAGATTAGGTAAAGGGGAAGTGCAACGGGACCTGGGTGTCCCTGTGCATCAGTCACTGAAAGTAAGCGTGCAGGTACAGCAGGCAGTGAAGAAAGCTAAAGGCATGTTGGCCTTCATAATGAGAGGATTTGAGTACAGGAGCAAAGAGATCCTTCTGCAGTTGTACGGGGCCCTGGTGAGACCACATCTGGAGTATTGTGTGCAGTTTTGGTCTCCTAATTTGAGGAAGGACATCCTTGCTTTTGAGGCAGTGCAGCGTAGGTTCACGAGGTTAATCCCTGGGATGGCGGGACTGTCATATGAGGAAAGATTGGAAAGACTGGGCTTGTATTCACTGGAATTTAGAAGGATGAGAGGGGATCTTATAGAGACATATAAAATTATAAAAGGACTGGATAAGCTAGTTGCAGGAAAAATGTTCCCAATGTTGGGGAGTTCAGAACCAGGGGCCACAGTCTAAGAATAAAGGGGAGGCCATTTAAAACTGAGGTGAGAAGAAACTTTTGCACCCACAGAGTTGTGAATTTGTGGAATTCTCTGCCGCAGAAGGCAGTGGAGGCCAATTCACTGGGTGAATTGAAAAGAGAGTTAGATAGAGCTCTAGTGGCTAGTGGTATCAAGGGATATTGGGAGAAGGCAGGCACAGGTTTACTGATTGTGGATGATCAGCCATGATCACAATGAATGGCGGTGCTGGCTCGATGGGCCAAACGGCCTCCTCCTGCACCTATTTTCTATGTTTCTATGACTCTCTCCAATATCTATTCCTTGTCGTTATTTTTCTCCATTTTCACATTGTACACGTCAGCATGGCGGCCAAGCGGTAGAGTTGCTGCCTCACAGCGCCAGGGACACGGGCTCGACCCTGACTATAGCTGCTGTCTGTACGGGGTTTGCACATTCTCCACGTGACCCCGTGGGTTTTATCCGGGTGCTCCGGTTTCCTCCCGCACTCCAAAAACGTGCATGTTTGTAGGTTAATTGGAATTAGCTCCAGCACTTTGTTTGAACAAAAAGCTGGAGAAACTCGGCGGGTCAGATACCATCTCCAGAGATGCTGCCTGACCCGCTGAGTTACTCCAGCTTTTTGTGTCTATCTTCGGTTTAAACCAGCATCTGCAGTTCCTTCCTACACATTTCGGCCAGCGCTTTGTGTCGATCAGTACTTTTCTGCGTTTTAAGTTCCACGTAAAATCCACTCCTGGCAAGTGGCGGCACAGTGGGATAAATGACCTTCCTCTGTGTACTACGTTCCTCTGATTCAATCCTCAATGAGTCAGTGCCGTAGAGGCACCCTCTCACAGAACACGCTGCCTGTTGTGGCTGCCCTGACTGCTGACTGAAAATTCCCAGGACTCTTCACAGAGGGAAGGGCATGACTCTTGTTCCCACTGCGATAGGTCTTTGTAGTTTCCAAGGCAAAGAGGTCCATTGACCAGCAGAGTGGCGTAATTGTGTGTGTAGGAGTGAACTGCAGATGCTGGTTTAAACCATGGATAGACCCAAAAAAGCTGCAGTAACTCAGCGGGTCAGACAGCAACTCTGGAGAAAAAGCATAGGTGATGTTCCGGGTCGAGACCCTTCTTCAGACCTGAAACGTCACCTATTCCTATTCTGCAGAGATGATGTCTGACCTGCTGTGTAGGAAAATAACTGCAGATGCTGGTACGAATCGAAGGTATAACAACGTCACCCATTCCCTCTCTCCTAGATGCTGCCTGACCTGCTGAGTTACTCCAGCATTTTGTGATAACTTCTGTCTGACCTGCTGAGTCACTCCAGCTTTCTGCGTCTATCTTTTGAGTCATCGTACTGTGTATTGGACAAAGTATTGCTATGCGGTGTTCTTGTGCTGTTCAGGGGCGGGAAGGGGAAGGGCTCGTTATTGAAGGCGTGAACTGCATGCACGGGGGGGGGGGGCAACTCTAAACCCAGTCCACATCAGTGTCTACACCTCATCCCCTTTGACCCCACTGGAGTTTGGCACGGCTGTCTCAGAGAGTGTGGAATACATCAGAGGCCAGAGGAGAATGATGGGAGATGTTTGTTTCATTAGCGAGAGGGAGGAAATGCAACACCCCAGGAGACAGTGGTGATTAGATCCTCACGCTGCAAGTGACAAAAGATCATCTCTTGCCGAAAATGCAACGTGTGGGTAGGCACAAAAAGCTGGAGTAACTCAGCGAGACAGGCAGCATCTCTGGAGGGAAGGAGTGGGGGGACATTTCGGAGCCTCACTACCAGCGCGCTCTGCCCTCGGGACGGCTGCTTTGGAGAGGAGGTGGTTGCCCACCTCTTCTCAGAGTGTGGATTTGCCAAGAGAGTCTGGAGAGGTTTGCAGGGGTCCCCGTCACGATTTATTCCGAGCAGCTCCGTCACAGAGGACTCTGTGATCTACGGACTGTTCCATGGGACGCATTCAGAGACTGACATCGAGTGCTGCTGGAAGGTCATCAACTTCGGTGAAAGACGCTTGTTGGTCTGCCCGAGCTTTGTTGGCCTCCCAGCGGAGCGAGCTGTCCGTGGGGGAATGTTGCCGACTGGCCCGCTGCAGACTGCAGGAGTACATGCTGAGGGACACACTGAAGCTTGGTGCAGCCAACGCCAAGGCCCTGTGGGGGAGGACCACAGTCTAGGGTCCTTCCGCTGCTGGACATTGGGGGGGCAGGGTGTGGTGGAGAGAGACGCCCCTCCAAATAAGGGATACTGGGTAAAATTGGAATTGAATATCTGCATTGAATGTGTAACCTCCGGGAATGTCGGATGGAGTTGTTGAAAAGAAGATGTTTTATAAATATTTATTACTTGAATAAAGTATTTTTTGATTTAAAAAAAAAAAAAATTCGGATCAAGACCCTTCTTCAGACTTGTGTGGCAGCAATGTGTGGGAGTGGAAATGAAGGAATTCATTCCTAAATCATGAGCCCAGAGTGTGTGATTGTCTGAAGAAGGGTCTCGACCCGAAACGTCACCCACTCCTTCTCTCCAGAGATGCTGCCTGACCCGTTCAGTTACTCCAGCATTTTGTGTCCACCTTGTGTTTAATTGTCACATGCATCAGCAATGGAACAATTAAATTCTTCTGTGTAGGACGCAACAGAAGCAGACGATGGTTTAGACCGAAGATAGACACAAAACGCTGGAGTAACTCAGTGGGTCAGGCAGCATCTCTGGAGAAAAGGAATAGGTGACTTTTTCAGGTCGAGACCCTTCTTCGGACCCTTCTGCCTGAAGTCTTCAGTCCGAAGAAGGGTCTCAACCTGAGACGTTACGTCACCTATTCCTTTTCTGCAGAGATGCTGCCTGACCCGCTGAGTTACTCCAGCGTTTTGTGTCTATCTACTTATTGTTATTGATTGTTAATATGTTATATTATTCACAAAATGCTGGAGGAACTCAGCAGGTCAGGCAGCATCTCAGGAGAGAAGGAATGGGTGACGTTTCGGATCGAGACCCTTCTTCAGACTGATGTCAGGCGGGCAGGACAAAGGAAGGATATAGGTGGAGACAGGAAGATAGAGGGAGATCTGGGAAGGGGAGGGGAAGAGAGGGACAGAGGAACTATCTAAAGTGGGATTATTGATCATTACCTATTTATTTGTGTGAATACTGCACGAATGGGTCTGTGAAATCTGCAGCAAGTAAGAATTTAATTGTTCAATGGCCGGTACATATGACAATTTAACACTCTTGACTGCAAGATCCCTGACTGTGTAATGATGGCTCATGAAACAGAAGCATTTTTACAGAAAATCTGGTATTTGGTAACTGTGACCAAGGTGGTCTATTTTTAAAATTCCAGATTTTCATTGGAATTTCAATTTATAACTCCTCATCTAGGCTAGCGACTAGGCTTGTATTCACTGGAATTTAGAAGAATGAGAGGGGATCTTATTGAAACATATAAGATTATTCAGGGACTGGACACACTAAAGGCAGGAAACATGTTCCCAATGTTGGGCGAGTCCAGAACCAGGGGCCACAGTTTAAGAATAAGGGGTGGGCCATTTAGAACGGCGATGAGGAAAAACTTTTTCAGTCAGAGAGTTGTAAATCTGTGGGATTCTCTGCCTCAGAAGGCAGTGGAGGCCAATTCACTGGACGTTTTCAAGAGAGAGTTGGATTTAGCTCTTGGTCGCAAACGGAATCAAGGGATATGGGTAAACAGCAGGAATGGGATATTGACTTTGGATGATCAGTCATGATCATAATGAATGGCGGTTCTGGCTCGAAGGGCCGAATGGCCGACTCCTGCTCCTATTTTCTATGTTTAACCCACAAGCGCAGAATGTAAAGGTAATTGTGAATAAATACTGGCCTATAGTAGTGGGTAGTTTTGTTTATTGTCACACGTACCGAGGTACAGTGAAAAGCTTCTGTTGCGTGCTAACCAGGCAGCGGAAAGACAATACATGATTACAATCGAGCCGTCCACACTGTACAGATATATGATAACGTTGATAACATGAATAACATTTAGTGCAAGATAAAATCCAGGAAAGTCTGATCTAAGATAGTCCGAGGGTCTCCAATGAGGCAGATAGTAGTTTTAGAGATACAGCGTGGAAACAGGCCCTTTCGGCCCACCGGGTCCGCGCTGACCAGCGATCCCCGCACATTAACACTATCCTACACACACTAGGGACAATTTTTACATTTACCAAGCCGATTAGCTGACAAACCTGTACGTCTTTGGAGTGTGGGAGGAAACCGAAGATCTTGGAGAAAACCCGCGCATATCACGGGGAGAATGTGCAAACTCTGTACAGACAGCACCCGAAGTCGGGATCGAACCCGGGTCTCCGGCGCTGCATTCGCCGCAAGTGCAGCAACTCTACCGCTGCGCCACCGTGCCGCACAGGGCTGCTCTCTAGTTGTTGGTTGGATGGTTCAGTTGCCTGAAAGCAGCTGGGAAGCAACTGTCCCTGAATCTGGATTGTTTTCTATGGAACGTCAGAGGCCGATGGAGAGACCTGATAAAGTACATCAAATGGTGAGAGGCATAGATAGGGAAGCCAGTCGGAATGTTTTTTCCCAGAGTGGAAATGTCAAAGACTAGAGAGCACAGCTTTAAGAGTTTAAAGGGTAGCAAAGTTTAAAGGAGACGTGCGGGCAATCTCCCGCTGTGAGACGAGCTGGGGGGTGAGGGTCTGGTCTCAGACGTGTGGTAATGTGACTGCTGACTCGTGTAATTTAAGCCGCAATGTCTCGACGACCAGCTCGGCTAATGGCAAGGTCATGTGTCCCTGTTTAACTTGGACTGCCTTCTAGGGAGACTTAAAACACGCACATTTAATTAAAAAAAATCAAAGATAAACTTTAATCCGAATAAAAAATATATACAATACCCATATAATAATATATTTATTACATATAACATATTGTATTATATATAATACCTACATAATACATATAAATGGCATATAATAAATATAATACACATATATTATATATAATATAAAAAACAAAAACTGTGTGAAAATCAGAATACAAAATATATACAATACCCATATAATAATATATTTATTACATATAACATATTGTATTATATATAATACATACATAATACATATAAATGGTATATAATAAATATAATACATATATATATGTATAAAATACAAAGAAAAAACTGTGTGAAAATTCTTCATACATTCTCAGTGTCTCTATATTCATTAGTGTCATACTCCTCAGTGGTCACACCTATCTAATACACCCTTGCCATTTATGTGGGGCCCTGGGTGATATCCCTTCCCTTGTTTGAGGGGTGTCCCCACCGGACTCTGTCCCCCCCCAATGTCCAGCAGCGGAAGGACCCTAGACATAGAAACATATAAACATAGAAAATAGGTGCAGGAGTAGGCCATTCGGCCCTTCGAGCCTGCACCGCCATTCAATATGATCATGGCTGATCATCCAGCTCAGTAACCTGTACCTGCCTTCTCTCCATACCCCCTGATCCCTTTAGCCACAAGGGCCACATCTAACTCCCTCTTAAATATAGCCAATGAACCAGCCTCAACTACCTTCTGTGGCAGAGAATTCCACAGATTCACCACTCTCTGTGTGAAGAAATGTTTTCTCATCTCGGTCCTAAAAGACTTCCCCCTTATCCTTAAGCTGTGACCCCTGGTTCTGGACTTCCCCAACATCGGGAACAATCTTCCCGCATCTAGCCTCTCCAACCCCTTAAGAATTTTATATGTTTCAATAAGATCCCCCCTCAGTCTTCTAAATTCCAGCGAGTATAAGCCTAGTCTATCCAGTCTTTCTTCATATGAAAGTCCTGCCATCCCAGGGATCAATCTGCTCTGTGGTCCTCCCCCACAGAGCCTTGGCGTTGGCTGCACCGACCGAGCATCAGTGCGTCCCTCTTCAGACCGGTGATCATAGTGATGCTCGGCAATGGGGATCTGCGTCTCGTTCTGCACCTGTTTGCGGTTGCTCTATGTTTTCTAGACTCTCTTCACAAACACACACACGCTGTGAAGAGGTGGGCGACCTTCCTCTCTCCAAAAGCAGCTGCAGGATGAGAGGGGATCTTATCGAAACGCGTAAGATTATTAAGGGGTTGGACACGTTAGAGGCAGGAAACATGTTCCCAATGTTGGGGGGAGTCCAGAACAAGGGGCCACAGTTTAAGAATAAGGGGTAGGCCATTTAGAACTGAGATGAGGAAAAACCTTTTCAGTCAGAGAGTTGTGAATCTGTGGAATTCTCTGCTTCAGAAGGCAGTGGAGGCCAATTCTCTGAATGCATTCAAGAGAGAGCTGGATAGAGCTCTTAAGGATAGCGGAGTCAGGGGGTATGGGGAGAAGGCAGGAACGGGGTACTGATTGAGAATGTTCAGCCATGATCACATTGAATGGCGGTGTTGGCTCGATGGGCCGAATGGCCTCCTCCTGCACCTATTGTCTATTGTCTATTGTTTTGGCTTCTTGCCCGTTGGCTAGACCGGGAGGGCAGAACTGGTGACAGCCCCCCTCTGCTGCATTATCACCCCCCACCACAGTAAATATACAGTAAAGCAGTCTGAAGAAGGGTCTCGACCCGAAACGTCACCCATTCCTTCTCTCCGGAGATGCTGCCTGTCCCGCTGAGTTACTCCAGCTTTTGCTTTAAGCCAGCATCTGCAGTTCCTTCCTACACAAAACTCCAGTCATCTGCTATCCAACGATTCAAAAAACTCCAACACTCCAAAGACGCGCAGGTCTGTTGGTTAATTGGCTTCGACGAAATTGTAAATTGTCCCTAGCGTGTGGAGGATCGTGCTAGTGTGCGGGGTGATCGCAGGTCGGCACGGACTCGGTGGGCCGAAGGGCCTGTTTCCGCGCTGTATCTCTAAACTAAACTTTTAAAAAACTAAACTGAGCTGAAAGTTCCCCAGCTGGAGCGGAGAAGGAATTCCTCAAGTCAGAAAAGAACATCGCGATCCCCGGCAGTAAGGGAACGCTGGGAATGGGGAGGAGAATGGAGGGAGAGGGGGTGGGTGGTTGAGGTGGTGGGAAAGGATGTTTATTAAACAAACAAAGCAGGGTCGTTTCCCATGTGAGCTCGGCCCCACTGCTTGTTCGCCCTCTGAATGGACCCATTGATCGTTTATCTTATAGAAAACATATAACATTCTTAAGCGATTGGACAGGCTAGATGCAGGAAAAATGTTCCCGATGTTGGAGGGAGTCCAGAACCAGGGGTCACAGTTTAAGAATAAGTGGTAGGCCATTTAGGACTGAGATGAGGAAAAACCTCTTCACCCAGAGAGTTGTAAATCTGTGGAATTCTCTGCCTCAGAAGGCAGTGGAGGCCAATTCACTGGATGTTTTCAAGAGACAGTTAGATGTAGCTCTTAGGGCTAATGGAATCAAGGGATATGGGGAGAAAGCAGGAACAACGGGGTAATGACTTTGGATGATCGGCCACGATCATATTGAATGGCGGTGCTGGTTCGAAGGGCCGAATGGCCTACTCCTGCATCTATTTTTCTATGTTGCTCTGTTGACCAGCTCCTAGGGCCCCAGTTCCCGGACTCCCTTATAACCCACCGAGGTCCCTATTCCTGTGTCCCCTTGCACACACACACAGGGGCCTCGTTTCACACTCCCCCTTTCACACACAGGGGCCTCGTTTCACACTCCCCTTTGCACACAGCACTCCAGCACTCCCATTGCCGCACAAGAGACCCGAGGCCCCGTGATCTCCCCAACCCAGCCCTGTTACCTGTGCTTTCCTGCAGCTTAGAGGCACAAGGAACTGCAGATGCTGAAAGTTCTTGAACAAAGCACAAAGTGCTGGAGTAACTTCAGCAGGTCAGGCAGCATCTGTGGAGGGAATGGGCAGACGTTGTGGAATTGCACTCCACTAAGCCTCTGTAGGAGGCTTGGGAATGGGGAGGAGAATGGAGGGAGAGGGGGAGGGGTGGTTGAGGTGGCGGGAATGGGACAGAAAAAGGATGTTTATTAAACAAACAAAGCAGGTTCGTTTCCCATGTGAGCTCGGCCCCACTGCCTTTAAAATCTTTTATTTTCTAAAAAAAAATATATATATATATATATATATATATATATAAAACAGAAAATGTGCAAAAAACTCTTCAGACGTTTTCAGTGTCTATACATTAAATGGTGTCATACACAGTAGTGTTTGCACCTATCTTTAGTCAAGACACCTTTGCCACTCATGTGGCCCCCTGGGGTGATATCTCTTCCCTTGTTTGAGGGGTGTCCTCACCGGACTCTGCCCCCCCCAATGTGCAGCAGTGGAAGGACCATATACTGTGGTGATGCATCTATGTTTTTCATGGTCCTACTTTCATTAAGTTGGCAATGAACACCACAAGGCCATAAGGCAGAGGAACGGATCAGGCCATTTGGCCCGTCGAGTCCGCTCCACCATTCCATCACGGTTGATCTATTTTTCCCTCTCAACCCCATTCTCCTGCCTTCTCCGAAAAAACTTTGACACCCTTGTTAATCAAGTACCCGTCAAACTCCGCTTTCAAAATGACGGCCTCCGTCATTGACAGTCTGTGGTAATGAGTTCCACAGATTCCCCAGCCGCTGGCTCGAGAAATTCCTCCTCGTCTCCATTCAATGGAGCCTGCGGCTGGGGCCTGGGTCTGTGGGGCCCGCGGCTGGGGCCTGGGTCTGTGGGGCCCACAGCTGGGGCCTGGGTCACGGAGCCCGCGGCTGGGGCCTGGGTCCTTGGGCCCGCGGCTGGGGCCTGGGTCTGTGGGGCCCGAGGCTGGGGCCTGGGTCTGTGGGGCCCGCGGCTGGGGCCTGGGTCTGTGGGCCTGCGGCTGGGGCTTGGGTCTGTGGGGCCCGAGGCTGGGGCCTGGGTCTGTGGGGCCCGCGGCTGGGGCCTGGGTCACGGAGCCACGGGGGCGTCAGGAGGGGACCTGGCGCTGATATTGGAGAGGACGGTGCGGCCGACGTTCGATGATGGCGCCGACCGACGGATGAGGACGGACACGTGGAAGTGAGGACGCCGCTACCCGGGGGGAGGAACAATGGTGGACCCGGCGTGGTGGGGTGGCACCGTGAGGGAGGGGGAAGAACAATGGACAATGGTGGACCCGGCTTGGGGGGGCCGCCGTGAGGGAGGGGAAAGGGGGGGTAACAACAAAGGGGGACCTGGCACTCAGGGGTACTTTGTAACTTTGTCAGTGCCCTTTATGGGCAACCATTTGCATACATTGGGTATGCACGCAAAGAATTTCACTGTGACTTGGCCCATGTGACAATTAAACATTCATTCTAACAGTGCGTCCTTTTATTCTGAGGTGGTGCTTCCTATTCCTGGACTCCCACTGTTGGATGAATCCTGCGTCTCTACATTCCCTAGCTGTACATTCGACTGCACGTGTACACGGTGGCGCAGCGGTAGAGTTGCTGCCTTGCAGCGCTTACAGTGGCAGTAGTCCCGGGTTCGATCCCGACTACGGAATCTTCAGTCTGAAGAAGGGTCTCGACCCGAAATGTCACCCATTCCTTCTCTCCTGAGATGCTGGCTGACCTGCTGAGTTACTCAGGCATTTTGTCTCTACCTTCGATTTAAACCAGCATCTGCAGTTATTTTCCTACCGACTACGGGCGCCGTCTGTACGGAGTTTGTACGTTCTCCCCGTGCGAGGGCTTTCCCCGTGATCTTCGGTTCCCTCCCACACTCCAAAGACGTACAGGTTTGTAGGTGAATTGGCTTTGGTAAAATTGTAAATTGTCCCTCGTGCGTGTAGGATAGTGTAAGTGTGCGGGGATCGCTGGTTGGCGTGGACTCGGTGGGCCGAAGGGCCAGTTTCACACTGTATCTCGAAACTAAAGTAAAGAAGTGAAGAAGGGTCTCGACCCGAAACGTCACCCATTCCTTCTCTCCTGAGATGCTGCCTGACCTGCTGAGTTACTCCAGCATTTTGTGAATAAATACCTTTGATTTGTACCAGCATCTGCAGTTATTTTCTTATACTAAACTACATGTCACAATAAAGTATCATTGAGTCAATGAATTGAATTATTGAATTGCTAAACGTTATTGCTTTTATAATGTATTTGTACACTGTGAATGGCTCGATTGTAATCAACTAATCATGTATTAAGTTCAGTTTAGTTTTAGTTTAGAGATACAGCACGGAACAGGCCCTTCGGCCCACCGAGTCCGTGCTGACCAGCAATCGCCGCACACCAACACTGCCCCACACACACTAGCGACAATTTACTATTTTACCAAAGCCAATTAACCTATAAACCTGTACGTCTTTGGAGTGTGGGAAGAAACCAGAGCACCCGTGGAAAACCCACGCAGGTCACGGGGAGAACGTACAAACTCGTGCAGACAGCAGCCGTAGTCAGGATCGAACTCGGGTCTCTGGTGCTGTAAGGCAGCAACTCTACCACTTCGCCGCCATTTGTATTGTCTTTCCGCTGGCTGGATAGCACGCAACAAAAGCTCTTCACTGTACCTCACGGTACATGTGACAATAAACTCAACGAGATTCAACTCTTGTCTATGAAGTGAACTGCAGATGCTGGTTTACACTGAAGATGGACACAAAATACTGGAGTAACTCAGTGGGACAGGCAGTGTCTCTGGATGGAAGGAATGGGTGATGTTTCGAAACGAGACCCTCTTTCAGACTGGACTGAACTCTTCGCAGCTGAGACGATAGACAAAATACAATAGGTGCAGGAGGAGGCCATTCGGCCCTTCGAGCCAGCACCGCCATTCAACGTGATCATGGCTGATCATTCTCAATCAGTACCCCGTTCCTGCCTTTTCCCCGTATCCCCTGACTCCGCTACCCTTGAGAGCTCTCTCTAGCTCTCTCTTGAGGCAGGGGAGGGTGTGAATCTGTGGCCGCTGTACCTTCGGTCACGTCAGAACCTATCTGAAATAGGGTCTCGACCCGAAATGTCATCCATTCCTTCTCTCCAGTAATTCTGCCTGTAGAGGTGGGTGGTGGGTGGGTGGGTGGGTGGGTGGGGGGGAGGGATGGTATTCGGTAACAGGATGAGGGGGGTAGATTCATCTGAGTTACTCCGGCCTTTCGAGCTTATCTTCGGTTTAAACAGCATCTGCAGTTCTTATCAGGGATCCTGTCAGCAACTTTGGCCTTGGCAGTTTTCAGCTGGCAATGGGCCCCGTGAACTTTTTTAAATTTTTATTGTCGGTCAGGACAACGGCCGGGTGGCCGCTGGGCTCCCACCCGTCTCATAAAGCACTTGGAGAGTCGGTGTGGAAAAGTCCAGTTTAAATATGCTCAGCGACCCACTGACAGGAAGAGAGGGAGGAAAGCAATAGCTCAGACAGCCTGGGTCACAGCCGCATTGTCCAGTCCCCATGTGACTCAGGAAATTAGTGTAAAAAAGTATTAAGCCCGTAAGCCCTTTGCTTCTCTTTTTTTTTCATTATGCAATCAGGAAACTAGTGGATTGAGTGCACACAATATGCTGCTTCCCCTCGGCACGAGTGATTGGAATGCTAATGACTTTCCTGTCGTTTGGTGGCGAGCCGCTGGATAGTTAATTGACGATTCTCATTGAACCGTCCTGAAAGAGTTGGGCCAGGTCTCGTGGGGGACAAGGTTCCTGCTTTGTTTGGTGTGTATGGTGGAGTGCAGGGGGTGGGGGGTGGACAAGACATTAGGTATCAGGTGGAAGGGGGCAGAGTCATAGACTTCATAACAGACCAAAACAAGATTCTGGGACTATACACAAAATTCTGGAGTAACTCAGCGGGTCAGGGCAGCATCTCGGGAGAGAAGGAATGGGTGATGTTTTGGGTCGAGATCCTTCTTCAGCTTTTTTTGTGTCTATCTTCGGTTTAAACAGCAGATGATGAAGTTCAATAAGAAGATAACTGCAGATGCTGGTACAATCGAAGGTTTTTATTCACGAAATGCTGGAGTAACTCAGCAGGGTCAGGCAGCATCTCGGGAGAGAAGGAATGGGTGACGTTTCGGGTCGAGACCCTTCTTCAGACTGATGAAGTTCCTTCCTACACACGTCCTCGCACACTGGATGAGGCGGTGGAGGGGCGTGCTAAACAAGAGGGGAGGAACTTAAGCACGGAGGCAATTGAGAGCAGAAGAGAGGGTGGATCCGAGCACAGCCTTTACCCAGTGTAAGAAAATAACTGCAGATGCTGGTACAGGTATTTATTCACAAAATGCTGGGGTAACTCAGCGGGTCAGGCAGCATCTCAGGAGAGAAACATAGAAACATAGAAAATAGGTGCAGGAGTAGGCCATTCGGCCCTTCGAGCCTGCACCGCCATTCAATATGATCATGGCTGATCATCCACTCAGTATCCCGTACCTGCCTTCTCTCCATACCCCCTGATCCCTTTAGCCACAAGGGCCACATCTAACTCCCTCTTAAATATAGCCAATGATCTGGCCTCAACTACCTTCTGTGGCAAAGAATTCCACAGATTCACCACTCTCTGTGTGAAAAAAAACTTTCTCATCTAGGTCCTAAAAGACTTCCCCCTTATCCTGAAAACTGTGACCCCTTGTTCTGGACTTCCCAATAACGGGAACAATCTTCCTGCATCTAGCCTGTCCAACGCCTTAAGAATTTTGTAAGTTTTCTATAAGATCCCCCTCAGTCTTCTAAATTCCAGCGAAGGAATGGGTGACGTTTTGGGTCGAGACCCTTCTTCAGACTGACGGAAGGGTCTCGACCCGAAACGTCACCCATTCCTTCTCTCCTGAGATGCTGCCCTGACCTGCTGAGTTACTCCAGCATTTTGTGAACAAATACCTTTACTCAAGTCCACAGTACCAGAATCTGGAGCAGAATCTGGGAATCTCTTGCCAGGATCAATATGCCCCAGCCCATCAACACGGTGAGGCAGGATGTGCATTGTGTGTTAATGTGAAGCTGTTTTTGTCTGTCAGCGGTAGGTGCTAAATCATTATTTGATGGGAGGGGAGGTCAAACAACTGACAAGGGGAGAAGCTGGTGAATAGTGAAGGTGAGGCAAACTATGAAAGGGCGATGGGCGATTCTCTGTTGGTGTGTGAGACAGTGGGCCAGGGTGTACAGGGCGGCAGTCAGGAGGAAGTGCTTTTGCCTTTGAACGCAAGGCTGATGTGTACTCACGACGGCAGCAACATCTACTTTCATATCCATTTGCAGGATGTTGACATCCAGAGGATCTAGTTGAGGGAGGCACTGGTGCAATGTGTTTGAGCAACATTTAGACAGGGGCATGGATAGGGTCGGTTTTAGAGGGAAGGTAGACACAAAGTGCCGGAGTAACTCAGCGGGTCAGGCAGCATCTATAGAGAGAAGGAATGGGTGACGTTTTTAGGTTGAGACCCTTCTTCAGACTCTGTATATTCACTCAGTAGGAGTCTGGTCTCGACCCGAAATGTCACCCATTCCTTCTCTCCAGAGATGCTGCCTGTCCCGCTGAGTTACTCCAGCATTTTGTGTCTATCTTCAGTGTAAACCAGCATCTGCAGTTCCTTCCTACACACACACACACACACACACACACACGCACACACCCACACCCACACACACACACACACACACACACACACACACACACACACACACTCACACACACACACACACACACATACTACATACACACACACACACACATACACACACACACACACATACACACATACACACTCACACACAAACACTTACACAGACATACACACACACACACACACACACACTCACCCACACACACACACACACACATACTCACACACATACACACACACACGCGCACACACACATGCACACACACACACACACACACACACACACACACTCACCCACACACACATACACGCACACACACATACACGCACACACACACACACCACATACATACACACACACAAACATATATGTATATATATTTAATTTATTATACTATTTGCAGGATACTATGTTCACATATAATGTTGAACTGGTTAGTGCAAGTAAGAATTTCATTATTCTGTCTGGGACATATGACAATAATACACTCAACATGATGTTCACTGCAAGAAAGTGGGACAACGTGCTTTGCACTACAAAATGCCACTGTGTGATACATTTGCACATTTTACAAATAAAGTAGACTTTTTTTTTTTTAACAGTCAACCACATTCCTGGAGTTAACAACGGGCCAGATTGG
>NC_135982.1:9754687-9786655 GCF_053455715.1 Rhinoraja longicauda
ACAATATCCCAGGACGAAGAGCGAGGGAATTCTCCCTGTGTCCCGACCGGAGTTCCTCTCGCCCCACCTCACGGCATCTGGCCTGGCGATCTGGGAGAGTATTGTAGGCCAGGCCACCAATAGAGTTTCCTCACCCTCCCAGTAGAGATGTCCACCTGCACAACAGTCAGCTGGGGCCTCAGCTTCCCCACCCACCCACAACACAACACAACACAACCCCTCCAGCACAGGCACCACTCCCTTGCTGTTGTCCAGGGGTCAGCGTTAAGCTCCGCAAGGAGAAGTATACCGGGAATAATTTCCCCGACTCCAAGTCTAAAGGCATGCCAATATACATCTGTACTCCAATCCACATATGCCTGCCACCCCATCCTCCACCCTCGTACACAGCTCCTTGCTTTCTGCATTTGACCCATGCCAAGATTTACTCACACACCACCTCTTTAGTTATTTAATTCTATTAGCAGTCAGTTAAAAAAAATTCTCATCTCTCTCTCTCTCTCTCTCTCTCTCCCTCTCTCTCTCTCTCTCTCTCTCTCTCTCTCTCTGTCTGTCTGTCTCTCTTTTTCTCTTTCCCCTCCCTCTCTCTCTCTCTCTCTCCCTCCCTCCCTCTCTCTGTCTCTGTCTGTCTCTTTTTCTCTCTCTCTCTCTCTCTCTCTCTCTCTCTCTCTCTCTCTCTCTCTCTCTCTCTCTCTCCTCCTCCCTCTCTCTCTCTACCCTTCTCTCTCTCTCTCTCTCTCTCTCTCTCTCTCTCTCTCTCTCTCTCCTTCCTCCTCCCTCTCTCTCTCTACCCTCCTCTCTCTCTCTCTCTCTCTCTCTCTCTCTCTCTCTCTCTCCTCCTCCCTCTCTCTCTCTACCCTCCTCTCTCTCTCTCTCTTTTTCTCTCTCTGTCTCTCTCTCTCCCCTCCCTCTCTGTCTCTATCTCTCTCTCTGTCTCTCTGTCTCCACCTAGTAGATCAAGTGGTAAAGAAGGTGCATGATATGCTTGCCTTCATCGTCGGGGCATTGAGTCAGGAAGTCATGTCACAGCTTTGAAGGTCGAGAGGGAAAAGGGCAGAGAGGAGGTTTACCAGAATGATGTCTGGAATAGGGACCATTAGCTACAAAGAAAGGGTGGACAGACATGAATTGTTTTCTCTGTCGGGTTGGATATCAGAGAGGGTTGGATGTCTGGAACGCGCTGCTGAGGGTAACGGTGAGCGCAGGTACAAAAGTGGCATTTGAGAGACTTTTGGATAGACACATGGATATGTGGGGAAAGTAGGGATGCAGATTATGATCAGAGTTGGTCTTGGCATAGACGTTGTGGGCCGAATGGCCTGTTCCTGTGCCATGCAGTTATGTGTTCAATGATTTGACTGGACAGCATATAAACAAAAACCCTTCACCGTACCTTGTAGCACGTGAAAATAATAAGCCAATACCTTTACCAACGCTTGTGAACGAAGGAACTGCAGATGCTGATTTACGCCGAAGATGGACACAAGATGCTGGAGTTGCTCTGAAGAAGGGTCTCGGCCTGAAACGTCACCCATTCCTTCTCTCCAGAGATGCTGCCTGAGCTGTTGAGTTACTCCAGCTTTTTGTGTCCATCTCCGGCCTACACCAACACTTGCAGGTCTAGGTCGTGGGTATGGTAGTGGCCTGGGATAGGTACTAACTTGCAGTGCATTTTGTAGATGGTGCGGATTGCAGCCACTGTGTGCCGGAGGTGGAGGGAATGAATCCAACCTCACTGCCCGGTGTCTATCCCGGGAAGGGCTTTGTGGAGTCGTTCCCACTCCCGTGTCCAGGGCAGCAGGATGACCAGGAACGATATCGGCGTCCGGAATAAACACCCAAACCCCTCCCCATGCGCCGAGACCTCCTGGCTTTGACCTGCCGCGTTAAACATGGAAGGTTCCGGGTCAGGTGGAAATGGTGCGTGGGACTGAACCAAGGCCGGTGCGTGACCAAAGGGACCATTTGAAGCAGGAACAACACGCATGGAGATTGTCACCCTGCGCAACCCGGATCACACAACCACACGCTGCCCTCTGCATCGACTTGGCAGCGACGTTATGCTGAGGCACCACACTCTCTCCAAGATCATGAGGTTAGCGTGGAGGTCTGTGCTGGTGTTGGCCCTGCTTCAGTCCCAGCGGTTTGCTGAGGCTGGACTCCAGCCCAATGGGCAGATGGCAAGGACAGGCATTTGTACGGGTACATGTACAGGACAGGTTCAGAAAGATATGGGCCAAATAGAAGTGTGAAAACACACACCTCCGGATTCAGGGACAGTTTCTTCCCAGCTGTTATCAGGCAACTGAACCACCCATCCCCCTGCAACCAGAATCCCCCTGCAACCAGAGATCGGTCCTGAGCTACCATCTACCTCATCGGTGACCCTCGGACTGTCTTTGACAGGACTTTACTGGCTTTACCTTGCACTAAACGTTATCCCCTGATGTATCTGTACACTGTCAATGGCTCCAATGTAATCACGTATTGTCTTTCTGCTGGCTGGTTGGCACGCAACAAAAGCTTTTCACAGTACCTCGGTACACGTGACAATAAACTAAATTGAAACTGAAACTGAGATGGGACCAGGTGAGACTGCTGTAGATGAGTTTGGAGAAGGTTCCCGACCTGAAACATCACCTATCCTTTTCCTCTGGAGATGTTGCCTGACCCGCTGAGTTACTCCAGCACTTTATGTCTATCTTTGGTATAAACTAGTATCTGCAGTTCTTTGCTTCAACATGGACAACAAAGGGGCATGTTAGTCGGCACGGGCAAATTGGGCTGAAAGGTCTGTTTCCACGCTGCATGACTCGATGACATTATCAACACTCAGGTAATCGCTTGCTTGGACTACTTGAAACCCACTTGCCTCCATGCAGAAGGAACCATCTATAAAGGAGAAATGTCGATTAGCCATGCCATGGGGGGGAATAAAGACAATAAACGTGCTGGGGTAACTCAGCGGGTCAGGAAGCATCTCTGGAGAACATAGATAGGTGACGTTTCACAGAGTGCTGGAGTAACTCAGCGGGTCAGGCAACATCTCTGGAGAACTTGGATAGGTGACGTTTCACAGAGTGCTGGAGTAACTCAGCGGGTCAGGCAGCATCTCTGGAGAACATGGATAGGTGACATTTCCCAGAATGCTGGAGTAACTCAGCAGGTCAGGCAGCATCTCTGGAGAAGAGCAGACTTTGCTCTGGCCTTTTCTTGCCTCCAGTTTATTTCTGTCCCCCCCTCCCCCACCTCTACTTCCAGCCTGAAGAAGGATTCCAATCTGAAAAGGTCACCTATTCTTTTTCTCCAGAGATGCTGCTTGACCTGTTGAGTTACTCCAGCATTTTGTGTCTATCTATGGCGAACGTGGATAGGTGACATTTTGGTTTGGGACCCTTCTTAAGACTGATTGTGGTGGGGGGGAGGAAGTTTGGAAGAGAGGAGAAGCCGGACAAGGCCTGGCGAGTGATAGGTGGATACAGGTGAGGGAATTTCTCACAAGCAAACGGTTGGACAAAAGCCAGAGTTGAAAAGGCAAAAGGTGTGTGGGGAAAAAAACTGCAGATGCTGGTTTAAATCGAAGGTAGACACAAAATGCTGGAGTAACTCAGCGGGACAGGCAGCATCTCAGGAGAGAAGGAATGGGTGACGTTTCGGGTCGAGACCCTTCTTCAGACAAAAAGCCAGGGTAAGGAACATAGGTGGATGGGGAGGGGAGGAGAAGAAATGAGTGGGGATAGTCCAGGTGGGATAAAAGGGATAAAAGGGAGGGAGGGGGAGGGGGTGTTGGAGGGCTTTTGGAGCTTAGTTTGGAGATATAGTGTGGAAACGGGCCCTTTGGCCCACCGAGTAGATAGAGCTCTTAAGGATAGCGGAGTCAGGGGGTATGGGGAGAAGGCAGGAACGGGGGTACTGATTGAGAATGATCGGCCATGATCACATTGAATGGCGGTGCTGGCTCGAAGGGCCGAATGGCCTCCTCCTGCACCTATTGTCTATTATTGTCTATTGAGTCCACGGTGACCATGAATCACCCATACACTAGTTCTATCCTACACAATTTGCAGAGGCCAATTAACCTACAAACCCGCACGCCTTTGGGATGTGGGAGTAAACCGGAGCACCCGGAGAAAACACCGCGCAGGTCACAGGGAGAACGTGCGAACCCCGTACAGACAGCGCCCGAGGTCAGGGTCTCTGGTGCTGCAAGGAAGCATCTCTACAGCTGTGCCTCTGTGCCGCCCATTTAGTTAGTTCATTGGCAAGGGGGGTCATTCAAGCAACATGTAGCCCACCCAAAGCTCCGATGGGGGAGGTTACTGCTAGCCCACCCACCTGAACTCCTTGGCACTCAATGCGCAAGAGTACCGGACCCCTGGGACACCTCCATACTCACGCCACGATTACTCATTGTGTGGGTTATTACACGCACACCCACACTGGGAACATTAACATGTTGCCTCAATCTCCATCCGTCTATCCACAGATATTTTCTTTCCCCACAGGGGAACTTTTTTATCAAGGTATAAAATAGTTTAGAAGAAGAAAATTAGACTAGTTAACTGACCTTTCTTGATAGAGGTATATAAAATGATGAGAGGCGTAGATAGGGTAGACAGTCAGAACCTTTCTCCCCCAGGGTGGAAAAGCCAAAGACGAGAGGGCACAGATTTAAAATTAGACGGTGAAAGGGACTGTCATATGTTGAAAGACTGGAGCGACTAGGCTTGTATACACTGGAGTTTAGAAGGATGAGAGGGGATCTTATCGAAACGTATAAGATTATTAAGGGGTTGGACATGTTAGAGGCAGGAAACATGTTCCCAATGTTGGGGGAGTCCAGAACCAGGAGCCACAGTTTAAGAATAAGGGGTAGGCCATTTAGAACAGAGATGAGGAAAAACTTTTTCAGTCAGAGAGTTGTGAATCTGTGGAATTCTCTGCCTCAGAAGGCAGTGGAGGCCAATTCTCTGAATACATTCAAGAGAGAGCTAGATAGAGCTCTTAAGGATAGCGGAGGTCAGGGGGTATGGGGAGAAGGCAGGAACGGGGTACTGATTGAGAATGATCAGCCATGATCACATTGAATGGCGGTGCTGGCTCGAAGGGCCGAATGGCCTCCTCCTGCACCTATTGTCTATTGTCTATTGTCTATTGAAAGTTTAAAGGAGATGTTTTTTACACAGAGTGCTGGGTGCCTGGGGAACGTGCTGCCAGGGGGGCAGTGGAGGCAGATACGATAGTGGTGTGTGAGCGATTTTCAGACAAGCAGATGGTCATGCAGGGAGTGGAAGTATAAGGAACACGTGCAATGAGGGGAGATAGACTTGGCATCATGTCCAGCACAGACCTTGTGGGCCGAAGGGCCTCTTCCTGTGCTGCATTATTCTATGTTCTACGTCCCTGCATCTGCAATACCTCGTATCTCCACATAACCTTGACACCACATTTATAATTGTTCCTTTTAGACCATCACATGGATATGCAAGGAATGGGAAGGATATGCAGCCAAGTAAGTGTAAGAAAATAACTGCAGATGCTGGTACAAATCGAAGGTATTTATTCACAAAATGCTGGAGTAACTCAGCGGGTCAGGCAGCATCTCAGGAGAGAAGGAATGGGTGACGTTTCGGGTCGAGACCCCCTTCTTCAGCAGAGTAAGAGTACCCTAGCTGCGCTATTAAATTTGGGGGCGGCGCGGTGGCGCAGAGGCAGAGTTGCTGCCTGACAGCGCCAGAGACCCGGGTTCGATCCTGACTACGGGTGCTGTCTGTACGGAGTTTGTACGTTCTCCCCGTGACCGCGTGGGTTTTCCCCGGGTGCTCCGGTTTCCTCCCACACTCCAGACCTGCAGGTTCTGTAGGTTAATTTGGCTTCGGCAAAAATTGTAAACTGCCTCTATTGTGTCGGATAGCGCTAGCGTTTGGGAAATCACTGGTCAGCGCGGACTGGGCGGGCCGAAGGGCCTTTATACCCCCGCACTGTATCTTTAAAATGAACTGAACTGCACGACGGGTCTTTCTCTCCAGAGATGCTGCCTGGCCTGCTGAGTTACTCGGCATTTTGCCTCCATCTTCGTCGTGAAGCAGCGTCTGCAGTTCCTTCCGACACTAAATGCAAACATGGCGGGTGGCGGGCGCGGGTTTCCGAGACGGGGCTGGCGTCATTTTGCGGTCGTGGACCTCACAACATCGGGGGGGGGGGGGGGGGGGGGGGGAGAGCCAGCAACCTCCCTCCTGACTCTGTTGCCGACCACACTGCCAACGAGACCAGGAAGCTATCAAGGCTCCTCTCGTGCAATGGTTCACTTGGGACCACTTTGCACAGATGTTTGTGTTTATAGTTCCTGCGTTCTCGTGCTTCGACCTCTCAATGGGGAATGTGTGCAGGCGTGTGTTACAACCAACCTCCAGAGCCTCTGTGGGCAATCATGCCTCTGATTGTGTCGACCCAGTGCGCGATTCTAAATTCCGCTTTACAAAGACCCCTAGTCTTGGGGGGGGGGGGGGGGGGGTTGTTAGCATTAGCAAGGCAGGTTGGGATAGGGAGGGGTGGCAGAGGGGTGTGGGATTCCTACGAGTTCGCTCTCAGTATTCATGCTGCCGCTGTGCTGCCACGCCTGCCGGCCTTCCTGTGTGGTTCTAGGGGAATGCTGAGTGCCATCCGTCATCGCAACATAAGGCACAACGGCAGGAGTTAGCCGCTTGGCTCCAAACACCAGCTCCGCCTGATCTCCTTGATCTTTTACCTCCATGTTATTTTTCCGGCCTCCCTTCCCATGTCCCCCGATTGCTCGAATACCTCGGACATCAATTGACCTCCGTCGGAAATGCAATCTGAGACGGAACCGATGACGTTTTCAGGTCGGGGCCTTCCTTCAGGTTGAACCCAGGAACAGGCCCTTCAGCCCACAATGTCCGTGCCAAACATGATGCAGAGTTCAGCGTTAGGGCAGCGCGGTAGATCTTCTGCCTTAGAGAGCCAGAGACCCGGGTTTGATCCTGACTACGGGTGCTGTGTGCACAGAGTTTGTACGTGCTCCCCGTGACCTGCGTGGGCATTGAGGCCACATTACATACTGCAAATGAACCAGGTGAAATGCAATCCTGTTGATATCTAACCATTCCCCGTGGCACAATGGCACTGGCATGCAACAAGGTGGCACACAGGGCAGCACAGTGGCTCAGTGGTAGAGCTGAGACCCTGGTTTGATCCTGACTACGGGTGCTGTTGTTATGGAGTCTGTACGTTCTTCCTGTGACGATGTGGGTTTTCTCCAGGTGCTCCTGTTTTCTCCCACACTCAAAAGACATGCCAATAGACAATAGACAATAGGTGCAGGAGGAGGCCATTCGGCCCTCCGAGCCAGCACCGCCATTCAATGTGATCATGGCTGATCATTCTCAATCAGTACCCCGTTCCTGCCTTCTCCCCATACCCCCTGACTCCGCTATCCTTAAGAGCTCTATCTAGCTCTCTCTTGAATGCATTCAGAGAATTGGCCTCCACTGCCTTCTGAGGCAGAGAATTCCACAGATTCACAACTCTCTGACTGAAAAAGTTTTTCCTCATCTCCGTTCTAAATGGTTGTCGTTTGTAGGTGAATTGTCTTTTGTAAATTGCCCCTGGTGTGTTAGGATGCAAAAGTGGGATGACATAGAACTTGTGTGAACTGCTGATTGATGATCAGCCTGGACTCGGTGGGCTAAAATCGCAAATTGTCCCTAGTGTGTAGGATAGTGTTTGTGTACGGGCTGATCATAAGATCGCAAGTCATAGGTGCAGAATTAGGCCATTCGGCCCATTGAGTCTAAGCCGCCCCTCAATCACGGCTGATCTATCTCTCCCTCCTAACCCAATTCTCCTGCCTTCTCCCCACAACCTCTGACACCTGTACTAATCGAGAATCTATCTATCTCTGCCTTAACAATATCCACTGACTTGGACTTGGCCTCCCTCCACAGGCCTCTGTTGGTCGGCGTGGTCAAGGTTTCCGTTCTATTTATCTCTGAACGAAAACTAAAAGTAATCTCCTCTGCCTCGACAAGATCCGTTTCCCACCATTCATTGCATATCCACTTGCCTATCGAAGATCCTTCTAAACGCCACCATCTTGTCTGCCTCAACCACCATCCCCAGCGGCGCGGTGTTGTTGCCCTTGTGAATGGTCTTTCCCCAAAGTTGAGTTCAGGAACTCTAATTCTAGACTGCTAAGCCAGAGGAGTCATCCTGCCCCACAAAATAGACAGATGAGTCCTTGAAGTATTCGGGCAAAAACAAAACAAACTGCACATGCTGGAATCTGAAACGAAAGCCGAGAAGGCTTTGAGACGTCAGTGTGTGTTGGACGAGAAACTGGTCAATGTTTTGGGTCAGGGACACTGCCAGGGAACTGGGGGAGAAATGGAGGGTCTATAGTTAAATGGAAGAGTTGGTGAAGGGGGGGGGGGGGGGTGGGGGTGGGGGGAGGAGGGCAAGGAGTGAACCAATCACAGTCACAATCATACTTTATTAGCCAAGTATGTTTTGCAACATATGAGGAATTTCATTTGCCACACAGTCATAACAATAAAAACGCAACAGGACACACAAAATGCATTTTAACATGAACATCCACCACAGTGTCTCCTCCACATTCCTCACTGTGATGGAAGGCGAAAAAAAGTTCAATCTCTCCCTTCTTTGTCCTCCAGCGGTCGGGGGGCCTCTAACCTTCTGTTGACGGGACGATCGTGACTCTCGTAGCCGGCGGCGAGCCTTCCTCATCGGGGCAATCCAGCTCCTGCATCGGGGGGAGGGGGGAGAATCTCAGCTCCCCCGCGCCGAGCAATCTACCCCGGGCCGGGACTAGTCGAACGTCGTGCGGCCTTTGGAGCTTCAAGTCAAGTCAAGTCAAGTCAAGTTTATTTGTCACATACACATACACGATGTGCAGTGAAATGAAAGCGGCAATGCCTGCGGATTGTGCAACAAAAAAAAAGAATTACAGTTACAGCATATAAATTAAAGTTAATATAGAGAAGACAACATTTAGTCCCTGGAGTTATGAAAGTTAACAGTCCTCTGATGGCCTGTGGGAAGAAACTCCGTCTCATCCTCTCCGTCTCATCCAGCTCCGACGTTGGTCTCAACCCGAGCTCCACGATGTTAAGGTCCGCAGGCCACGGTTGGAGCGTCGATCCCAGGCAAGGAATCGCACGCACTGATGGTAAGTCCACATCCCCGCGGTGGGGCTAAAAGTCAGAAGTATAAGACAATTGGAGATGGAACGTTGAACACAGAGCAGTGCAGCACAGGGACATGACCTTCAGCCCACAATGTCTGTGGTGTGCCAACCATAATGGCAAGTTAAGCTCATCTCCTCTGCCTACCCATGCATATCCACCGGCTGATCTAAACGCCTCCTAACTGCCCCTATCATGTCAGCCTCCACCCCCATTCCTGACAGCACATTCCAGACACCCACCACGCTCTGTAAAATTCCTGCCCCACACGTCTCCCGTGTATTTTGCCCCTCTCCACTCCCATCCATGCCCGCCAATCTTGGGCATTTCCATCCTGGGGAATAGAGCTCTGATGACTACTCTGTCCAGGCCTCTCGTGATTTTTAAACTGCTCTCAGGTCTTCCCTCAACCTTCAAACAACGCCCACAAAAATACTGCTCAAGTTTGTCCAACGTCTCCTTGCGGCTAGACACAAAATGCTGGAGTAACTCAGCGGGTCAGGCAGCATCTCGGGAGAGAAGGAATGGTTGATGTTTCGGGTCGAGTCGGAAGAAGGGTCTCGAACCGAAACGTCACCCATTCCTTCTCTCCCGAGATGCTGCCTGACCCATTGAGTGACTCCAGCATTTTGTGTCTACTTTCGATTTAAACCAGCATCTGCAGGTTTTTTTCCCTACACTTCTCCTTGTAGCTAATACCCTCTAATCCAGGCAGCGTTCCGGACAACCTTTTCTGCAGCCTCACCCAAGTCCCCACATCCTTCCTGAAATGCGGTGACCAGAACAGCACACAATACCCCAAATACGGCCTAAACAAAGTCCTATAAAGCTGCAACATTACTTCCTGACTCTTATTCTCCATGTTCCAACCAGTGAAAGCTAGCATACCATACACCTTCTTTATCTACTGCTGTGTCACTGTTGTAGGTACAGGTCCACCACTGATTTTCCGGCAGCCTTGTTTCCGGAGCCTAGCTGGATCATCCATCTTCCTGGACCAACAGAGGTCACGGCCACCGAGAGGAGCCGAACGGTCCCATAACCGAAGTCGGCTACGGGAACGGATCTGGATCTGTGTAGGAAGGAACTGCAGGTGCTGGTTTACACCGAAGATAGACACAAAATCCTGGAGTAGCTCAGTGGGTCAGGCAGCGTCTCTGGAGAGAGAAGGACTGGGTAGGCGTCTCGGGTCGAGACCCGTCTTCAGGAAATTGATCTGCTGGCACCATCCAGGCCGGAGCTCCAGAGCCCCGGGAACAGGGGCAAGTTCGTCCTGACGGTCGGCCGCGGGAGTCCCGATGAGGTCGAGGTCGGCCGCCTCACCCGGCCTGGGGGATCGACGGGAGGTGTGTGGAGGCGGGGTAGGGTATGGGGGAGGAGATGGGGGGAATTTCAAATGCGCTCTCTCTTAATTTTGTCCGGACGAAAGGAGGTGCCGTTCCACCAGTTGCCAGAAAATCGGTGGTGGACTGGTCCTGTGTGAAAGCAGGCTGTTGTGGTGGTGGTGGCGTGTGAATATTGAGCTGGGACAGCAGCTCCCCATTAATTAACCTATTGACATTCGCTGCCTTGGATTGTGTGTAAGAGTGACCCTCTGCAGGAGACAGCAGCCAAGGGTTGCTGGGAACAACAAAGCCTGGTCCCAGCGTGTGTTGATGCCCTGTAGTTTGCCAACCTTCAAGATAATTAACTGTTGGTAATTTCACCGAGTGCACAGGTCAACTCTCATTTTGTTGTGGGTTTTAAAAAAAAACTTTATTTGTGAAAAAGATGTGTACAAAATACCTGAAACAGGCCTTGCCTCTCTTTCTGTCCCTGGTGTTGTCCAGTCCCCACACTCTCTTGGTTTGACACGTTGCGTGCAGGAAGACCCTGCAGACGCTGGTTTACAGCGGAGATGGGCACAAACAGCTGGAGTAACTCAGCGGGTCAGGCAGCACCTCTGGAGAAAAGGAATAGGTGACGTTTCGGGTCGAGACCCTTCCTTCCGAAGAAAGTCTGCAGAAGGGTCTCGACCCGAAACGTCACCTGCTCTTTTTCTCCAGAGATGCTGCCTGAGTTACACGCTGAGTTACTCCGGCATTTTGTGTCCATCTTCGGTTCGGTACGTCGGTGGTGTTCACGTATTCTTCGTCCAGAGGACCATGTGGCTCCTCGGATGGTAACCAATTGGTCGCAACACAGCGGCGCAGCAGGTAGAACTGCTGCCTCACAGCGCCAGTGCCAATACTGACAATAGACAATAGACAATAGGTGCAGGAGGAGGCCATTCAGCCCTTCGAGCCAGCACCACCATTCAATGTGATCATGGCTGAACATTCTCAATCAGTACCCCGTTCCTGCCTTCTCCCCATACCCCCTGACTCCGCCATCCTTAAGAGCTCTATCTAACTCTCTCTTGAATGCATTCAGAAAACTGGTCTCCACTGCCTTCTGAGGCAGAGAATTCCACAGATTCACAACTCTCTGACTGAAAACGTTTTTCCTCATCTCAGTTCTAAATGGCCTACCCCTTATTCTTAAACTGTGGCCTCTTGTTCTGGACTCCCCCAACATTGGGAACATGTTTCCTGCCTCTAATGTGCCCAACCCCTTAATAATCTTATACGTTTCGATAAGATCCCCTCTCATCCTTCTAAATTCCAGTGTATACAAGCCTAGTCGCTCCAGTCTTTCAACATATGACAGTCCCGCCATTCCGGGAATTAACCTAGTAAACCTACGCTGCACGCCCTCAATAGCATGAATATCCTTCCTCAAATTTGGAGACCAAATCTGCACACAGTACTCCAGGTGCGGTCTCACTAGGGCCCTGTACAACTGGGGTACGACCTTGGGGTTCCGTCTGTGCGGAGTTTGCACGTTCTCCCTATGACCAGGTGGTTTCCTCTGGGTGCTCCAGCTTCCTCCCACATTCCAAGGACGTGCAGGTTTGTAGGTTAGTTGGCCCTGGTGTCTCGGGAGTGAAGGAGAAAGTGGGATAACGTACAACCAGTGTGAACGGGTGATCGATGGTCGGGGTGGACCCAGTGGGCCCGTTTCCGCACTGTATCTGTAAACTCAAACTAAACTAAATTCTAATTTTGGTTTCCAGAGAGGCCTCCTTGGAATCATACCGCAATTCTCCATGCATTGCCCAACCTTACAATAGCAGGCTGGAGAGTCATAGAGGCAGACAGCGAGGAATCAGCCAAACCTGCCCACACCGCCCAACATGTCCCATCTACACTAGTCCCACCTGCCTGCGTTTGGCCCATATCCCTCCAAACCTGTCTGCAGTTGTACAGGGCCCTGGTGAGACCACATCTGGAGTATTGTGTGCAGTTTTGGTCTCCTAATTTGAGGAAGGACGTCCTTGTTATTGAGGCAGTGCAGCGCAGGTTCACGAGGTTAATCCCTGGGATGGAGGGACTGTCTTATGAGGAATGATTGGAAAGACTAGGCTTGTATTCACTGGAGTTTAGAAGGATGAGAGGAGATCTTATAGAGACGTATAAAATCATGAAAGGACTAGACATGCTAGATGCAGGAAAAATATTCCCAATGTTGGGGGAGTCCAGAACCAGGGGGCCACAGTCTAAGAATAAAGGGGAGGCCATTTAAAACTGAGAAGAAACTTTTTCACCCAGAGAGTTGTGAATTTGTGGAAATCTCTGCCGCAGAGGGCAGTGGAGGCCAAATCACGATGGATTTAAAAGAGAGTTAGATAGAGCTCTAGGGGCTAGGGGAATCAGGGATATGGGGAGAAGGCAGGCACGGGTTACTGATTGTAGATGATCAGCCATGATCACAATGAATTGTGATCACAATGGAGGGGCCAAATGGCCTCCTCCTGCACCTATTTTCTATGTTTCTATGTTTCTATCCAATTAAAGCAACAACGGCCTCCTAATTAAACCACTGCTCGAGGGGTCAGCCATGGCTCAGCTGAGAATAATCCTGCCTCTGCTGTAGGGGAAGGGGGTCTCAGACTCACTGCAGCGTCGGAGCCATGAGCGTCTGGATGGGATGTGAGACTGTGACCCGAGAGGCCTTTCCAAGGTCTGTAAAAAAAACCTCACCTTGGCATCTTCACTTGCTCCTCAGTGACCGCCCACGACAGCCTAACACGCAACATGCTGGAGTAACACAGCCGACCGATCAGGCAGCATCTGTGGAGGACATGGATAGGTGATGTTTAGGGTCGGGTTGGGCAGGGTCCAGACCCGAAATGTCCCGCACCCTGTTCTCCAGAGATGCTGCCCGACCCACCCAATTACTCCTGCACTGTGTCGTTTTTTGTAACCAAGCTGCTATCTGCAGTTCCTCCTGTTACCTGCGATGGACACGAAAGGCTGGAGTCACTCAGCGGGTCAGGCAGCATCTCTGGAGAGAAGGAATGGGTGACGTTTCGGCTCGACACCCTTCTCTAGACCTACGACCTTCTTCAGACCTTCTTCAGACTACGTATTACCTATGACTGATTACCTCTTCCTTAACAAATTTGCAGTTTGTGGGATTTTGCCGCGTGCAAACACAATGCCGTGCTTCCAACATTGCCATGGAGGGTACGATTTAAAAGTATTCATACTGAGTCTGAATTGGGGTCCCGACCCAAAACAACGTCTGTCCATTGTCAAGGGTTATGGGGAGAAGGCAGGAAAATGGGGTTAGGAGGGAGAGATAGATCAGCCGTGGAGTAGACTTGATGGGCCGAATGGCCTAATTCTGCTCCTATCACTTATGACCGTAAGACCATTCCCTTTACAAATGCTGCCTGACCCGCTTGAGTTCCTCCTGTACGTTGTTTTTTTGCTCAAATCTAGAAGTACTCATTGACCGTAGAGTGGGGTGGAACATGGGGACATGGGAAATTAAACCTCTTTCCTGCTCTATGACTGTAAGTACACGAAATTTAGCACCACGATCTGACATTTGTTTCTACTTTTGCATCTCTGCAGTAACAATATGCTCACAGTTTTCATCCTTATTTTCAAACTAGACCAAGTGGACCCAAGTTTGGCCCAAACCTCTCCTGCATTAGTGCAGCACCCTCTCCTCACCCCTTCCCCCTCCCTTCCCCCTCCCCTCCCCATCCCCCCTCCCTCCTTCCCTCTCCCGCCCCTTTAAAATTATCCCAAATCGTTTAATTGGTGCAATCTCTAATGATTACCATCACTGAAATAGCATAAGAGTCTGTATTTAAACTGGTTTAAATCCTCTAATTTTCCCACAATTTAATCTCTCGCTCATCTTGTTTTTGCCCATTGATGGCCACTTTCTGAACATACCAAATAGAAATGAGAGTAGTTACTTTGGCCCTGGTGTATACAGAAGCTTGAAAGCTGCGTGGAGATAATAGACAGACTTTAGATAGTGTTCTCTGGAACGTCAGTGAGGTTGAATGGAGACCTGATATAATGGGAAGTATAGATTGGGTAGACAGTCAGAACCTTTTCCCTATGGTGGAAATATCAAAGACTTGAGTGCATAGCTGTAAGGTGAGATCGGGAAAAGTTAAACGAGATGTGTGGGGAACGTTTTTACACAAAGCGTAGTGGCTTTCTGGAAGGTGCCGTTAGATTTATTTTATATATTTTTTTTAGATTTAGAGCAACACTACCGCCGCGCCACCATGCGCGTTAGTGGTAGTGGTGGAGCAGATATGATAGTGGTGTTGCAGGGAATGGAGGCATTTCAGTTCAGTTTAGTTTCGTTTATTATCATGTGTGCCGAGGTACGGTGAAAAGCTTTTGTTGCGTGCTAACCAGTCAGCGGAAAGACAATACACGATTACAATCGATCCATTTGCAGCGAATGGAATAGAGATTTAAGAGCGCGGAGCGATTGCCGTATGAATTTGCCGATCTGCTTCTCCGGCACGCACGCAAATAGTCGCCTGTGTTGGGAGCCATCGTGAAAGGCTTGGGCCCCATCTTGGGAGGCTTGGATCATGTGCAGGCTGATGAGATTAGTTTATCTTGGCATCTTGTTCAACGCTGACAGTGTGGGCCAAAAAGTGCCTGTTCCTATGCTGTACTTTTTATGTTCTACTAGACCAAGTTGGGTACAAACCTCTCCTGCATTGGTGCAGGACCCTCTCCTCCCCCTCTCCCCTCTCCGGCCGACCCAGGCCGACCAACGTGCCCCATCTACACAAGTCCCATCTGCCTGCGTTTGGCCCATGTCCTTCTAAACCTTTCCTATCCATGTAATTGTCTAAATGGTTTTCAGTCTGAAGAAAGGCTCAACCCAAAGAGTCACCTGTCCATGTTCTCCAGAGATGCTGCCTGGCCGTTTGAGTTACCCTGTGTGCTTTTGTGTAAACCAGCATGTGCAGTTGCTTGTTTCTACTTGTAGGTTTTTTTTAATTTTTAGATTTTTGCCTTAGACTTAAGCAGATTGACCGAATGGACAAGAAACATAAACGTGTAGTTTAACACGGATAAATGTGAGGGGAACCAGTGGGTGTAAGAAGCTGCTCGATATCCAGTGGTAGGTGCAAGATACTGGAACATGTACAGCTATCCTCATAAGACGTTCTTCCCATTTAGAGATGCAGCGCGGAAACAGGCCCTTCGGCCCACCGGGTCCGCGCCGCCCAGCGATCCCCGCACATTAACACTATCCTACACCCACTAGGGACAATTTTTACATTTGCCCAGCCAATTCACCTACATACCTGTACGTCTTTGGAGTGTGGGAGGAAACCGAAGATCTCGGAGAAAACCCACGCAGGTCACGGGGAGAACGTACAAACTCCGTACAGACGGCGCCCGTAGTCAGGATCGAACTTGAGTCTCCGGCGCTGCATTCGCTGTAAGGCAGCAACTCTACCGCTGCGCCACCGTGCCGCTCATTCTAGGGACTAATTCTAGGGACTAATCAAGTGAAACTTTCTCTGAACTGCATGAACGAGAAAGGCGATATTGTACTTTCTACCCAGTGCTCGCCAGGACCCACAGGAATGCATGAGCTAAAACAGTTGTATATAACGCCACAGAATTAGTTTCACAAGAACCAACCAATCTGAATCTTAGGATGTGAACTTTGTTACATAGATTGAACATAGAACAGTACAGAAGATAGACACAAAAAGCTGGAGTAACTCCAGCAGCATCTCTAGAGAAAAAAATAGGCGACGTTTCGGGTCGAGACCCTTCTTCAAACTTTTCTTACACCAGCATTTGCAGTTCCTTCCTACACATAGACCAGTACAGCACAGCCACAGGCCCTTTGGCTCACGTATCTGTGCCAAATATAAAACCAGGATAAACTTGTCTTATCCGCCTGCCTCCATCTTAGGTCCTGCATATCCATGTGCTTATCTAAAAGCCTCTTAAACGCCACTATCATCTCCACTATTTACCCCTGGCAGCCTCTTCCAGGCACCCACCACCATCTGTGTTAAAATCTTTCCCCACACGCCGCATTTAAACTTTACGCTTCTCACTTTAAATCGTTGATGAGGAAAAACTTTTTCAGTCAGAGAGTTGTGAATCTGTGGAATTCTCTGCCTCAGAAGGCAGTGGAGGCCAGTTCTCTGAATGCATTCAAGAGAGAGCTGGATAGAGCTCTTAAGGATAGCGGAGTCAGGGGGTATGGGGAGAAGGCAGGAACGGGGTACTGATTGAGAATGATCAGCCATGATCACATTGAATGGCGGTGCCGGCTCAAAGGGCCGAATGGCCTCCTCCTGCACCTATTGTCTATTGTCTATTGTTGCTCTCTAGTATTTGATGTGAAAGATGCATCTTCTGGATGCGCTGAGACCCATCCTCAGTGATGTGACCTGGGATCATCGGGAGTTTCGGGTCTCACGACATCGGACACCCTGGCCCAGGCGACCCAGCCGGGGGTGATCAGGCCCCGACTTGCGTCCCAGCAGCAACCGCCCACGGATAGGCCCTCTCAATCCAAAGCCACCTCATGGTTTTCTCTGCGGCTTCGCTTGCGGGTTGAATGGCCCTCTTCTTTGCCAGCCCCGTAATGCCCAATTGGTTGAGGACTTTGCAGAGCGATCGTTTCTATCCTGTGGACAAACGTTCTATCTACTCTACTCAAATAATGCCTCTCATCATTTTATGTACTTCCGCCAGGTCTTCCCTCGACTTCCAGCATTTCAGTTTGTTCCAACCTCCCTGTGTAGCTGGTGTAGGGAAAAGAAACTGCAGATGCTGGTTAAAATCGAAGGTAGACACAAAATGCTGGAGTAACTCAGCGGGTCAGGCAGCATCCCGGGAGAGAAGGAATGGGTGACGTTTCGGGTCATGAAGGGTCTCGACCTGAAACGTCGCCCATTCCTTCTCTCCCGAGATGCTGCCTGACCCGCTGAGTTACTCCAGCATTTTGTGTCTACATCCCTGTGTAGCTAATGCCCGCTAATCCGGGCAGCATTCTGGTAGACCTCTTCTGCACCCTCTCCAAAGCCTCCACGTCCTTCCTGTAATGGGACGACCAGAACTGCGCACGATGCCTTCAAATGTTGTTGCCGACTATTCATTTCATACATACCAGGCACTCACTTAACTCGGAAAGCACTGAGGATGAAGTCACGGTTGTGCTGGAGTAGCTCAATGGGTCATGAGAACATGGATAAGCAAAGTTTCAGTCAGGGCTCTTCTTCGGGGCTTCAGTATTTCGTAAACTGCAGTTCCATGTTTCCACATTCAAACACTGCGGAATGCCCGAGTGTCTGAAGAAGGCTCTCAACCCGAAACGTCACCCAATAGACAATAGACAACAGGTGTAGGAGGAGGCCATTCGGCCCTTCGAGCCAGCACCGCCATTCAATGTGATCATGGCAGATCATTCTCAATCAGTACCCCGTTCCTGCCTTCTCCCCATACCCCCTGACTCCGCTATCCTTAAGAGCTCTATCCAGCTCTCTCTTGAATACATTCAGAGAATTGGCCTCCACTGCCTTCTGAGGCAGAGAATTCCACAGATTCACAACTCTCTGACTGAAAAACGTTTTTCCTCATCTCAGTTCTAAATGGCCTACCCCTTATTCTTAAACTGTGGCCCCTTGTTCTGGACTCCCCCAAAATTGGGAACATGTTTCCTGCCTCTAACGTGTCCAACCCCTTAATAATCTTATACGTTTCGATAAGATCTCCTCTCATCCTTCTAAATTCCAGTGTATACAAGCCTAGTCGCTCCAGTCTTTCAACATATGACAGTCCCGCCATTCCGTTTCTCCAGAGATGCTGCCTGTGTCACTGAGTCACTCCAGCACGTTGTGTCTTTCCTCGGTGCAAACCAGCATCTGCAGTTCCTTCCTACACATTGAGGAATGCCTCTGTACACAAGGATATTGGGATCGCTTTTGCATCAGGGGGAAGTTAGTCTGGAATATGAGGGGAGAATCGGATTAATATTTGGGGGGATGCGGGCTAGCGGGAAGACAGCAAGACAGCGGAGGTCATTGTGGATCACTCTCAGAAGAATTTAGTAAGGCGATGCCAACTTCCATGCTTTTATCTGGTTGGTTATAGGCAGCATTGTAACACAGGCCAGTAAATCTGTTCCAGGCTGATTGCTTAATGTCGGCCTTTTCGTCGTTACTCCCGCGTGCCTTTGATTTGCTCTCTTACTCACAAAGCTTCGAGCCCTGCCTCCCTTTACTTCATTCCTCTGGCTCCGCTGGCTAGACTTTAATCTGGGTGACTTTTTGTCTCCTGCCCCCCTGCCAGTCCCAGCATTAAGACAAAAGGCTGTTTAAACTAATAGACTCCCGGGTCTTTCACGGCTGAAAACAAGCAGCACAGCGGCGACCAAAGAGAATCGCACATTTCAACCTTTTTTCCATCTGTGCACAAAACCAATATTGACGTAGCCCCCCAGCCCCCTACAGTACCGCTGTCTTAGTCAAAGGTTTACCAGACAAATAATGCCTCTACAGCAGAGAGCCTAGGGGGGGGAGTGATGCTGCAGGGAAGAGTACAATAGGATCTCCAAGACTGGGAAGACAGGGAAGAGTACAATAGGATCTCCACGACTACTCTCTCCCACTATCTTGCCCACACTCTCTTGTCTCGGACCACAGGGCGGCAGCTTAACTCACGGGCCTGACGCCAAGCGGCCTGACCCAGTGAGACCCAGTGTCCCCGGCCATTCTTTCATCCCGTCCCCGAGGGTTCAGGCTGGCCTGAGGTGATGTGCTGATTGTTCCCATCCCGTTCCGCCTGCTCGCCGGAGAGCGAGGACTGATTCCCGTTTAATTAGAAACTGCCCCCGGCGAGAAATGGCCTGGGGGATGTCAACACACACGTCCAAAAAGAAAACAAAAAAAGGGAAACTCTGCGGCCTGCACAGAGTCCATGCCGACCATCCATCAGCCCTTCGGGCGACTCCTACCTTATCCCAAATTTCTCATCCACTTCCCGCACATCAGGGGCGATTTGTGTGCAGGTTATGAGACTGCACAACCAGCACTGCTCCCAGCAGATGAGTCAACAGCCTTATCTGAGGAAAGACATTCTAGCCTTAGAGGAAGCACAGAGAAGGTTCACCAGATTGATCCCTGGGATGGCAGGACTTCCATATGAAGAAAGACTGGATAGACTAGGCTTGTACTCGCTGGAATTTAGAAGACTGAGGGGGGATCTTATAGAAACATATAAAATTCTTAAGGGGTTGGACAGGCTAGATGCGGGAAGATTGTTCCCGATGTTGGGGAAGTCCAGAACCAGGGGTCACAGCTTAAGGATAAGAGGGAAGTCTTTTAGGACCGAGATGAGAAAACATTTCTTCACACAGAGAGTGGTGAATCTGTGGAATTCTCTGCCACAGAAGGTAGTTGAGGCCAGTTCATTGGCTATATTTAAGAGGGAGTTAGATGTGGCCCTTGTGGCTAAAGTGATCAGGGGGTATGGAGAGAAGGCAGGTACAGGTTACTGAGCTGGATGATCAACCATGATCATATTGAATGGCGGTGCAGGCTCGAAGGGCCGAATGGCCTACTCCTGCACCTATTTTCTATGTTTCTATGCAGCAGTTAAGGAATGCACAGTAAACAGATGACAATTTATCCTCGTCTTTACTTTTATTTATAATGAATGATCTCTTGCTATCCACTTTGCTGCTGTAACACTGTAAATTTCCCCGGTGTGGGACGAATAAAGGAATATATTATTATTATTTGGAGCTCCGAGCTTTGTGGCGGCAGGGTGGCGCAGCGGGAGGGTCGCTGCCTTACAGCGACAGAGGCCCGGGTTCGATCCTGACCACGGGTGCTGCCTCTGCAGAGTTTGTACGTTCTCCCTGTGCCCCGAGTGGGATTTCTCCGGGTGCTCCGGTTTCCTCCCACATCCCAAAGACGTGCGGGTTAATTGGCCTCTGTTGCAGGGAGCGGATGAGAAAGTGGGATAACGTGGAACTGGTGTGAACGGGGATCATTGGTCAGCACGGGCTCCTGTGGGCTGATAGGCTTATCTCTCAGAGAGATCAATGCTGAGCTGCCGTAGTTCCAATGACAGTGATGTTACAGCGCAGGTATTGGAAAGTCTTTGAGCTGCAGTCATGAGTTTGTTCTCCATTGAATAAGTTAAAGACACCTGCCATCTGGGGAATGTTGCCGACTGGCCCGCTGCAGACTGCAGGAGTACGTGCTGAGGGACGCACTGAAGCTCGGTGCAGCCAACGCCAAGGCCCTGTGGGGGAGGACCACAGTCTAGGGTCCTTCCGCTGCTGGACATGGGGGGGGGCAGGGTGTGGTGGAGAGAGACGCCCCTCCAAATAAGGGATTCTGTGTAAATTTGGCAATGAATATCTGCATTGAATGTGTAACCTCCGGGAATGTCGGATGGAGTTGTTGAAAATAAGTCGTTTTGTAAATATTTATTACTTGAATAAAGTTTTTTTTAATATAAAAATCTGGGGCCACAGTGGCACAGCGATAGATTCGCTGCCTTGCAGCGCCAGAGACCCAGGTTCGATCCTGACTACGGGTGCTGTCTGTACGGAGTTTGTACGTCCTCGCTCTGATCGCGTGAGTTTTCACCGGGTGCTCCGGTTTCCTCCCACGTTCCAAAGACATGCAGGTTTGTAGGTTAATTGGGTTCCGTAAATTGTAAATTGTCCCTGGTGTGTAGGATAGTGTTAATGTGCGGGATGATTGCCAGTCGGCACGGAATCGACGGGCTGAAGGGCCTACTTCCACGCCGTATCCCTAAAGTCTAAAGTCTGATTTAAAGCAGGCAGCACTTATGCTGAAGGGAGGCACAAAATGCTGGAGTAACTCAGCGGGTCAGGCAGCATCTCTGGAGAGAAACAATGGGCGACCGATCGGGTTGAGATCCTTCTTCAGACTGAGAGTCAGTGGGGGGGGTGAAACTGGTATGTGTAATGTTGTAATGGTATCTGTAATCAAATAATACAGCAATGCTGACCTTGAGAGCAGTGTAAGAAAATAACTGCAGATGCCGGTACAAATCGAAGGTATTTATTCACAAAATGCTGGAGTAACTCAGCAGGTCAGGCAGCATCTCAGAAGAAAAGGAATGGGTGACGTTTCGGGTCGAGACCCTTCTTCAGACTGAAAGCAGTGGATTGTCATTGTGGCCCATTTTGGAAAGCAAGGAGGAAGAGAAGCAGCTCGGCGAGGGTCAGTAGGGCTGACTAAAACCGCAGATAGATGAGGGGGATCAAATACTGGAGGGGCGGGTGGGAGGGAAGGGGTGGATTAAAAGTCATTTATCGCTGTCCTCGTGAGATTCAATGCTACGTTTTGTTTGACACAGAGCTTTTCCCACCTTTACGGAGATAAACGCTTGTTCTCTTGTTCTTTGACGTGTCACAAGTTGGTTCTTGATGTGCGTGGTGAACACGCAAAAGAAAATAATTGATCGGCTGCATCGAACCTTCCCATCAAACAGCCCTGGTGCCACGTTATGGGGCCTGACCACAGACAGACAGGACCCTCTGTTACACATTGTAAACCCTAGTCACCAAGCATTATGTCAGACTGTAAACACAGGGTCCTTGTACATCAAATGCACCATCATTAGCTGGCAATGAAAGCACTTTTAGTGTTTTATGGCAGTCGGTGTCTGCCCAAGCTAATAAAAGCACCTTTTCAAACAGTGCTCCTGTCCCATGCATCCCCCAGCTGACTGCTGTAAGCCTACATTGTATGTAGATTAATGCACACCCTTCAGTTTGTTTAGATAGCCATTAAGGAACTGCCCTTCTCAAACAAGTCTCCCGACTTCTTATTAAGTTTCGCACTGATAGCCGAGAGGTGGATTGATGGCTGTAGGTATCTCTACCTGTCCACAGGTGATTAGTTCAGGTCAGTCTGAAGAAGGGTCTCAACCTGAAACATCACCCATTCCTTCTCTCCAGAGATGCTGCCTGAGTCACTCCAGCATTTTGTGTCTTTCTTCAGTGTAAACAAGCCTCTGCAATTCCTTCCTACACATTTAGTTTAATTTAGTGTAGTTTAGTTTAGTTTAGAAATGCAGCATGGAAACAGGCTCTTCGGCCCACCGAGTCCACACCGATTAACGATCACCCTTGACACTAATTCTGTCCTACACAAGAGGGGCAATTTACACAAGCCAATTGACCTACAAACCTGCACATCCGTGGAATGTGGGAGTAAACCGGAGCACCCGGAAAAAAATCCATGCAGTCACAGGAAGCACGTTAAAAAACTCCCTAAAGACGGCACCCTTGGTCAGGACTGTTCGGTGAACTTTTGCAAATTTGTCCCGGTCGAGATGTGTCGACACTTGTGTACTGCCTAGGTGTGGTCTGCTATTTGATTTTACCGGGCTGTATGCAAAAACAAAGCATTTCACTGTACCCAGGCATATGTGACAATAAAGTATCATTGAATCATTGACCCCCCCCTACTCTGGTACCATCCTACACAAGAGCGACATTTTACAATTTACAGAAGCCGATTAACCTACAGACCTGTGCGTCGTTGGAGTGTGGGAGGAAACCGGAGCGCCCGGAGGAAACCCACCAGGTCACAGGGAGAACGTGAAAGCCCCGTACAGACAGCACCCGAGGTCGGGATCGAACCCGGGTCTCCGGCGCTGTGAGGCAGCACCACCGTACGTACGGCCCAACTGTGTACATACGGTCATGATCAATGCAATGATAAGCATAACGACGTGCGCACAACAGCAAAATTGTACAAAGATTATCGCCAAGCAGTGCACACGATATACTAAAGTGCAACAACGGAAAACAGCTGAACGAGGTAGAGGTGAGAGGAAGTGTATCTGGCAGCATCTCCGGGTGGTGGATGTGAAAGAGGAGATTGGTTCAGGAAGATAGCGGTGGGGACAAAGCTGTTCTTAAGTCTGGACATCCAGGCGTTCAGGCCCCTGCATCTCCCAGAGAGTAGAAGAGATAAAAGAGAGTGGCCGAGGCAGGAGACATCCTTGACGCTTTACAGAGTAAGTAAAACATAAAAAGAAATAAATAAACAAACAAAAAAGGAAGGATAAGGAGAAGCCACGGTCAGTGGTTGAAGGCGGTGTTGAACAGGTGAGTCTTCAGTGATGTTTTGAATGTGGTGAGTGAGGAGGAGTCTCTGATGGTTTGAGGTAGTGAGTTCCAGAGGGTGGGAGCAGCGATGGAGAAAGCCCTGTCCCCCCAGGATCTGAGTTTGGCCCGGATGGGGGGGGGGGGACAGGAGGTTAGCAGCGGCAGAGCGGAGGGTGCGGGTGGGAGTGTGTCTGTGGAGGAGGTCAGTCAGGTAGGATGGGGCCAGGTTATGGAGGGCTTTGTAGGTCATGAGGAGGATTTTGTACTGGATTCTCTGGGGGATGGGGAGCCAGTGGAGCTTGTAGAGGACGAGGGTGATGTGGTCACGGATCGGGGAGTGGGTGAGTAGACGGGCAGCGGAGTTCTGGATGTATTGGAGTTTATTGATGATTTTTGAGGGTGAACCATAGAGGAGGCTGTTGCAGTAGTCCAGACGGGAGGTGATGAAGGCGTGGATGAGGGTTTCTGCAGCTGTGGAGGAGAGGGATGGACGGAGACGGGCGATGTTTTTGAGGTGGAAGAAGCCTGTCTTGGTGATGTGTTTAGTGTGTTTGTCGAAGGAGAGGGTTTGATCAAAGATGATGCCATCTTATAGATGTGAGTTTAGAGGTGAGTCCATTTGAACTGCTGTGCAATAGCCCACCACATTCCACAGATACCAAGGTTACCACTTCAATATTAATTCCCAACTTTAATTAAAATCTCGAAGCAGAGGTCGGGGCAAGACATTCACCAGGGGGACACGGCTGTGGATTCAGCACAATGTGGACCAGCTCCATGCAATTTGCTTATGGACGCTTTTACACGCTGGCTGTCTGATTTGTTGTTTCTCATTAAAGTGGGAGTTATGAGTCCCGGGCCCACGTGGAGGGGCGAATGAAGGATCCTGTGGTAAACGCTGTCAGAAAGAGCAAATTAACATTCCCACCGGCGACATATTTAACACTCTGGTGAGGAGAGGGGCCATTGCTCTCCTCAATGAAAGGGGAGAGCGAGGGGCGGTGAACTGTGGAGTTTATTAACTAGGTGGAGACGTAAGGCCAGCAGGATGCTGCAATGTTCTGGAGGGAGGAGGGCAGGGCAGATAAGATGCCCAGCACTGCGCTCCGAGCAATGACTTCTTGGCCTGCTATGCGTCTCCAATCAAGGTTGGACAAGCAAGGAGTCGAGAGGGCTGGCCTGTCAGATGGCTTAATCGTCAGCTGCTGGGGCAAAGATGGTATATTGACCCCCCCCCCCCCCCCCTCGTCTCCCTCCATGAAACGAGGGAGGGCTTTTATCCCCACTTTCCTCTGATCTTGTTAACCCTTCTGCTTCCAAGATGCAATGGAGTTCAAGCGCTCGCTCAGCCCCCTCACGAGTATCCTTGCGACTGAGGCATCGTGTGCTGCACCAGTTCAACTGGGGCGCAGCGAGGTGGCGCTGCTGGTGGAGTTGCTGCCTCACTGCGCCCCGGAGACCCGGGTTCGATCCTGACCTCGGCTGCCGTCTGTGTCGAGTTTGTACGTTCTCCTCTTGACCGCGTGGGTTTTCTCCGGGTGCTCCAGTTTCCTCCCACATTCCAAAGACGTGCAGGTTTGAAGGTGAATTGGCTTCGGTACAAATTGTAAATGGTCCCTGGTGTGTGGTACAGTGCTAGTGTGCGGGGATCGCTGCTCGGCACGGACTCGGTGGGCTGAAGGGCCTGTTTTCGCGCTGTATCTCTAAACTAAACTAAACTAAAATGCACCCTATCTATTCCCCTCATGATGTTATACACCCTCTATACAATCACCCCTCATCCTTCTCGGCCCTAAGGAATAAAGTCCTCGTCTGCCCTACGTAGTCTGCCCCACCTCTCCCCATAGTTCAGGCCTTCTGGTTTTAGACATTAAAGATATTCTCTAAAGTATTTCTACGATAAGATAAATTATTTCTTGATTCCCCTACTCTGGGTAAAAGACTTCAGGGTGCATTTACTCCAGACTTGAGTATTGTATAGTGAGAAAGGATTAACTAAGAACCACACAGAAACGTATCTATAAGGAAAGAGCGATCATAGAATGACAGAAACACGGATTCGGTTTGGTTGGTGGGGGGGGGGGGGGGGGAGAGGAGGAAATGTGAGACTTTAACCAGGGTCTGAAGTTGAAATGGGGCAACTTCCATGAGTACAAAGATAGAGTTCAAGCCAATTTGAATTTATTGTCACGGTTACACAAGCACAGGGAGGTACAGGTGCAATGACAATCTTGCTTGCAGCAGCATGACAGACACATAGACAATACATTGAAACACTTATCATTACCTAAAGTGGACAGAAATGTGCGTACATTCCGCACATCGGTGAAAAGTTAAAGACTGTGCAGAAAACAAGCTGTTAGTGCAAAAATGCCCGATTAGCAAACTGGTGCAAGGGGGGATCGCAGAGTTCTAGTGTGAGGAAACCGGTCCACCCAGGGTAAAACCATGCGATCTCAGGGAGAATGTACAAACTCCATGCAGACAGCACCCGTGGTCAGGGTTGAACTCGGATCTCTGGCGCTGTGAGGCAGCAACTCGACCATGCTGCACAGATGCACACAGCCTTTTACCCAAAGTAGGGGAATCGAGAACCAGAGGACATAGTTTTAAGGTGAGAGGTGAAAGATTTAATTGGAACCTGAGGGACGACTTTTTCACAGAGAGTGGAGGTTATAAGCACGGTGGCGCAGCGGTAGAGTTGCTGCCTTACAGCGAATGCAGCGCCTGAGACTCAGGTTCGATCCTGACTACGGGCGCCGTCTGTACGGAGTTTGTACGTTCTCCCCGTGACCTGCGTGGGTTTTCTCCGAGATCTTCGGTTTCATCCCACACTCCAAAGACGTACAGGTATGTAGGTTAATTGACTGGGTAAAATGTAAAAACAATTGTCCCTAGTGTGTGTAGGATAGTGTTAATGTGCTGGGATCGCTGGGCGGCACAGACTCAGTGGGCCGAAGGGCCTGTTTCTGCGCAGTATCTCTGTATCTCTAAAAAAAATATGGAACGAGGAAATATTAGAGGCAGGTACAAAAATAATATTTAAAAGGCAATATGGTACATGGAGAGGAATGGCTTAGAGGGATATTGGTCAAACAGAGGCAGGTGGGACTCATAAATGGCCCGTCTTGGACAGCACGGTCAAGTTGGACCAAGGGGCAATAGACAATAGACAATAGACAATAGGTGCAGGAGTAGGCCATTCAGCCCTTCGAGCCAGCACCGCCATTCAATGCGATCATGGCTGATCACTCAATCAGTACCCCGTTCCTGCCTTCTCCCCATACCCCCTCACTCCGCTATCCTCAAGAGCTCTATCCAGCTCTCTCTTGAAAGCATCCAACGAACTGGCCTCCACTGCCTTCTGAGGCAGAGAATTCCACACCTTCACCACCCTCTGACTGAAAAAGTTCTTCCTCATCTCCGTTCTAAATGGCCTACCCCTTATTCTCAAACTGTGGCCCCTTGTTCTGGACTCCCCTAACATTGGGAACATGTTATCTGCCTCTAATGTGTCCAATCCCCTAATTATCTTATATGTTTCAATAAGATCCCCCCTCATCCTTCTAAATTCCAGTGTATACAAGCCCAATCGCTCCAGCCTTTCAACATACTGTGTGGTCTGGCTCCATGACTATCTAAAGTAGCCTGCCCCATTTGTAGTTGCATCAATGGACCTGCCCTGAGTGTATTCAAGATGGGCACAAAATGCTGGAGTAACTCAGCGGGACAGGCAGCATCTCTGGAATCAGTGACGTGTCGGGTCGAGACCCTTCTACGACGAACATTCTCAAACATTTGATGAACTCATTCTCAAAGCTACACTGTCGCTGATTTGATTTGTCCAATCTACAGTAAAACTCCAATAATTCAGCATCTTCCGGGTTACGTTGTAGCCGGTTTTCTGGATATTTGGATGTCACTCTTTTGTTTAGATGCCTGATCTAGGCTTATATGTATATTTTTTTTGCAACGTGACAAAGCAGTGTCACAGAGTGAAACAACATGGATACCGGCCCTTCGGCCCAACTCATCCATGCCGACCAAAATGCCCCATCTAAACTAGTCCCATATGCCCGAAGGGCCTGTTTCCACACTGTATCACTCTATGACTTTGACTCTAAAAATACACAATTTGCTGGAATAACTCAGCGATTCAGGCAGCATCTCTGGAGAACATGGATAGGTGACATTCAGGTTAGGATTCTTCTTCAGACTGATTACGGTGGAGGGCGAGGGGGACGGATAGCTGGAAGAGAGGAGGGGCAGGACAAAGCCTGGCAAGTGATAGGTGGATACTGGTGAGGGGGAGTAGATAGGCCAATGGTTGGATAAAGACCAGAGATGTAAAGATGAAAGGATGTGAGATAAGGTGAGATAAGTGAATCAAGGGATATGGGGGGAAAAGCCGGAACGGGGTACTGATTTTGGATGATCAGCCATGATCATATTGAATGGCAGTGCAGGCTCGAAGGGCCAAATGGCCTACTCCTGCACCTAGTTTCTATGTTTCTATGTTTCTATGTAGAGTTGCTGCCTTCTGGATCACAACCTCAGTTCCAGCTACTGACCAGGCTGACACCTCAAATCCCATCCCCGACAGGCAATCTGTACCCCTGACTCACATTGCAGACCGAGGAATTAATCTGACCCTGGACAAAATGGATTCTCAAACAATCAGATGCTGGATTTTCTTCATAATTCACTGCATTCTCCATAAATAATAATTAACACCATTCTGTAAATTGATCAATTTCCCTCCTGGGATAAATAAAGTTCTATCGTGTCATATCGTATCGTATCGTATCATTCAATAATTAATATCTGCCCCTCTCCCATCACCCCTAGGCACCCACCATCTCGATGGGAAAAAACATGCTCTGCACATCTCCACTAAACTGTTCCCCATCACCTGAAATCTTGAGTCTGGAGAAGGATCCCGACACAAAACGTCTCCTTTCCATGTTCTCCAGAGATGCTGCCCGACCTACAGAGTTACTCCAGCACTGTGCTTCTTTTTGTAACCCATGAATCTGCAGTCCCTTGTAGACAAGAGTCCGGGGAAGGGTCTCGACCCGAAACGTCACCTATCCATGTTCTCCAGGGATGCTGCCTGACCCACAGAGTTACTCCAGCACTTTGTGTCTACCCTTTGTGTGAAAATGTTACCCCTCAGGTACCTATTAAATCTTTGTCCCCCTCGTCTTAAACCTATGTCCTCTGGTCCTCGATTCCCCTACTCTAGGCAAGAGACTCTGTGGTTCATGTGTGACTACTCTTTGACATTCCCACTCAGGGAAAAAAAATGGTTCTGACTGTCTACCCTCTCTGTGCCTCTCATAATTGTATATACTTCTATCATGTTTCCGTTCAACCTCCGACTTGCAAACTCTCCTTACAGCTGGTACCTTTCTTTTGTTATCCGAGGATGGGTCTCGACCCGAAACGCCACCTGTACCTTTTCTCCAGAGATGCTGTCTGACCTGTTGAGTTACTCCAGCTTCTTGTGTCCATTTTCGGTTTAAACCAGCGTCTGCAGTTCCATCCTGCATCTTTATTACAAGCTTTATTCACAAAATGCTGGAGTAACTCAGCAGGTCGGGCAGCATCTCAGGAGAGAAGGAATGGGTGACGTTTCGGGTCGAGACCCTTCTCCATTCCTTCTCTCCTGAGATGCTGCCCGACCTGCTGAGTTACTCCAGCATTTTGTGAAGTAAATACCTTCGATTTGTACCAGCATCTGCAGTCATTTTCTTACTCTTTCTTACAAGCTTGCTCACTTGCCGTGAAGGAGTTAAAACGCGTTGGCAGTCACTTTACAATTCCGTGGCTACAGGCTGCAAAAGAAGGTAGCAAATCAGGGAAAATTGATGCCGAGAATTTTTATGGTGAACGAACTATAGGACCTCATCAAATTAATAGCGTTTCACTGTTCTCCAGGGTCAGCCCGTGGGTTCCACATACGGTTCCCATTATAGTGAGCTGCTGCTCGCACAGTTTCAAGTGCATTGTGCTGTCTCTCTGAAGGCATTTCAATAAGAAGCGAGAGAGAGAAAGTGAGAGAGAGACAGACAGACAGAGAGAGAGAGAGAGACAGAGAGAGAGAGACAGAGAGAGAGACACAGAGAGAGAGAGAGACAGAGACAGAGATTTTTTAGATTTTAGATTTAGAGATACCGCGCAGAAACAGGCCCTTCGGCCCACCGGGTCTGTGCCGCCCAGCGATCCCCGCTCAGAGAGAGAGACAGAGAGAGAGAAGAGAGAGAGAGAGAGAGAGAGAGAGAGAGAGAGAGAGAGAGAGAGAGAGAGAGAGAGAGAGAGAGACAGAGACAGAGATTTTTTAGATTTTAGATTTAGAGATACCGCGCAGAAACAGGCCCTTCGGCCCACCGGGTCTGTGCCGCCCAGCGATCCCCGCTCAGAGAGAGAGACAGAGAGAGAGAGAGAGAGAGAGAGAGAGAGAGAGGAGAGAGAGAGAGAGAGAGAGAGAGAGAGAGAGAGAGAGAGAGAGGAGAGAGAGAGAGAGAGATAGAGAGATAGGAGAGAGAGAGAGAGAGAGAGAGAGAGAGAGAGAGAGAGAGAGAGAGAGAGAGAGAGAGAGAGAGAGAGAGAGAGAGAGAGAGAGAGAGAGAAGAGAGAGAGAGAGAGAGAGAGAGAGAGAGAGAGAGAGAGAGAGAGAGAGAGAGAGAGAGAGAGAGAGAGAGAGAGAGAGAGAGAGAGAGAGAGAGAGAGAGAGAGAGAGAGAGAGACTGTTGCTGTGTTTATCATCATTAAAGGTGCCTGGAATATGGAAGTTCACACCAGCTTCCACCAGTGATATAAATAATGCCCAGAGCACTGTTCCACCTGCAGTTCCCCAGCTATTTTGCTGATGTGGAATATACGCCAGGTCACAAAGATCCATTTGCTCGATCACGGATACATAACGCCTCATATTCCACCTGGGCAGCTCACAACCCCACAGCAGGAACGTTGAAGATGGACACAAAATGCTGCAGTATCTCAGCGCTTCAGGCAGCATCCCTGGAGGAAAGGAAAAGATGACGTTTCGGGTCGAGACCCTTCTTCGGTGTGAGCCAGCCAGCATCTGCAGTTCCGCCCTGCACAGCATGAACATTGAATTCTCTAATTTCAAGGAATTCCGCCCTCCTCCCTCCTCCTCTTTCATCACCTCCCGCACCTGTCCTCCCCTTCTCCTGATCACCCACTGAACATTTCTCCCCCCATCTCCCATCGCCCCAGTCACCACCCTGCCTCCAGTTTATTTGCCCTCCCTCTCCACCTCTACTTTCAGTCCGAAAAAGGGCTCTGATCCGAAACGCCACCTATTCTTTTTCTCCAGAGATGCTGCCTGACCCGCTGAGTTACTCCGGCATTTTGTGTCTAACCCCAGTCACCCGGCTCTTTCCCTCCCCCTCTGTCCCTTTCCATCGTATCCCACCCTCCAGCTTTACACTTTTTATTCCTCCTCTAATCCCCTTGATCTGACCACCCTGTTGTCACCTTTTCATCACCAGTCTTTGTCACTTGCTCCACCCATCTGCCCATCCCAATCCCGCTCACCTGTGTCCACCTATCACTCGCCAGGCTTTGTTCCCCCCCCCCCTCCCCCCCCCCTCTATTTTCCAGCTTTCTCCCCCTAACTCACATCAGTCTGAAGAAGGGTCGCACCAAAAGCTGGAGTCTCTCAGCGGGTCAGGCAGCATCTCTGGAGAAAAGGAATAGGTGACGTTTCGGGTCGAGAGCTTTCTTCAGAAGGGTCCTGACCCAAAACACCGCCTGTCCATTCCCTCCACAGATGCTGCCTGACCCGTTGAAATCCTCCACACATTATGTAGTGTCTCACGATTGCCTTGGAAACGTGTTGATTTTAAAATCGCTGTTTATGTGGGACACATTGGGGCAATGCCACCCCTCTTCCAGGCCAGGAGAATCCACAGGAATGAGTTTAGAGTGGAGTTTAAATCTTAATCTCGAAGAAGCATAAACTTAAGCTAAGGATTTGAACCATGCATCTTTAGTTTTAGTTTTAGAGATTATACAAGACCAAGTGGATCCGTTGGGCCTAAACCTGCATTGATGCAGCACCCTCTCCTCCCACATCCCCCTCCCCTCTCTCTTCCCCTCTCCTCCCCCCTCCCCCTCCCCTCTCCCCCCCCCCTCACCCCCCTTCCTCCCCACTCCCCCTCCCCTTCCCCCTCCCCACTAAGTCAGGGAAACTGGCCCTTCAGCATAACATAGTCACCATGGATGAAATACC